>NW_006239391.1:305473-344114 GCF_000226075.1 Solanum tuberosum | reverse complement strand
CCCCCACCCCAAAAAAAAAAAAAGAGACAAAATTGGAGACTGGAAAGAATGTAGGCACACCAGAAAAACATTAAATGAAATCAAGGAAAAATGATGGAAAGACCAACCATAACTGCTAGAGTTCAACCCAAAAAACATGCCCCCTTTACAAGTAACAAAAACAAACAGTTATTCTCAATCAGTACTGATGCTAATCTTTTGTGACCAAGGAGATGATATCCCTCTATTCATCATGACAAGAACTGACTGCTATTCATCTTAGGACCTCAGGAGTGTTATGCTGAGAACAATAGCCTTGCAAACACAAGGATTGGATAGTTGTCACACAATAAACTTCAAATTAGGAAAAAAAATACAAGACAATTAACATGAAGATCAGAAAAACATTTTCAAACAGACCTATTAAGCTGCTACAACTTGTTGATACTGAAATTTGGTTGAATCTACTACATTCAAAGATTCTGATGACCTCTCACATAGAAATTGAGTTCATTCTTTCAGTTCATTGACTGAAGCTCACCTTCATTATAGTTTAGAATAGGAAACTTCGCACATGCTCATTTCTGCAATGAGCAGAAGCACTAGTATTACTTATTACACTCGCAGAAGGAAAAAAACTAGGAATCAGCAACTCAAAACCTTGTTCTCCTTAGTCCCTAGTCGAGTTTGGGACTAAGGAATGATTGGGACAACATACACCACCATGTTCACACCTTGGATATCCACATAACAAATCAAATGCTATTGAAATATCATAAGAAGGACCAACAATGTTTCTCAAATTAGTGCAAAACGTAGGAGAAAAATTTCTGCAAATTCTTCATCCTCGTCATAGGTGCGCAAATTCCCTCAACAGCCTCAATAATCGCTGCAAGGGACAAGCTATTAACTGTGTTCTCTCTGGAACTACAATGCCATATACTTTTTTTTTAAAATTAGTAATGTAAAACTACAATGCCATATACTTAAAAATAGTAAAGCATGAATCTACCAGGTAGATGCAACTCCTCCAGACATATAAGGATTCTCTCTTCAGTGCAAAGTGATCCCATAATTTTGGCACTGTTTTATGCCATTGTCCAAAATTTGCTCCGACTTTCACTTAAACATGAAGATAAACACTAACTAGTGCTAATAATGTAACATCAAAATGCCTAAGGAGATGACAGACTACAGATTCCACAACTAGGATCATTTAACAGTGACATTTGCCAACTCAAAACCACACCAATTTTGTACGAAATGAATAAAAACCAAAATCACAGAGAAATTCACCCAATCATTTTGTAGCTGGAGCTAACAAGTAAAACAAACGGTAAAACCAGAAAAGAGGGAGAGTAAACAGTACCATTTTACGCATCCGAAGAAACTCGCTTGACTTAAACTCATTACGAGCTGATCTTTGAAGACGAAGCATGAAGAGCTCTCCTTTAAGGTCAACAATCTCTTCTTGAAGCTCCTCAGTAGTTTTGGTTCGAATTTCCTTCAATTCCTCATCTCTCTTCGCCATTTTCACCACCATTGATGAAGAAGAGCGAGTTGTCGTTATGGAATGCGCGGTTCGAGCATGAACCGGACAGACTTGAGCAATCCGAACGCCATAGAAGGAGGATTTAGAGAGGTTTAACTTGGAAGCAAAGTTAACACTTGAAGGAGTGGCAATGGAGAGGCTCATCATCCTTTCTAATGTTCTAGCTACTATTGGATAAGGGAGTCTTTTTTCTTCATATTGATGGCTATGTTCTATTTTCGTTTTAACTCGAGCAGCAAAGGCCCAAAGAAAATGGTTTGATTTTTACTGGGCCTGGATTGTCCAAGTTTGACCCGAGATGCCACTTTTTCGGTAAAATTCATAAATAGCCGCTTTTTATAGTCATTATTACGAAGCTTCTAATTTCATAGTTAAAACTTCGTGACAATGCTATTTTTCAAAGATTAGACAAAAAGGGCCAGGTGGTTCTATTTCTACCTTTTCTTTGTGAACCTAGTATATGTTACGGACTTAAACTAATTTTATAGAATATAAGTGTTAAAATTATTAGTTGAGGTGATCACACAATCAAATATAACATTATAGAGATCCTAAGTTCAAGCTTAACTACAATTCATCAACAAATATATACATGAGATGATAACCATGTGCTCTCCTCAACACCAACCGCTTTTCATGCTGATTTTAATCACAGTGATAAGAGTTCATAGTCTTGGTGTAGCCAGAAAGCTCCAACATTAGGTTTTTATACTGTATAAATTATTCAGCTGTTACATATTACAACTATATTAGTTTGTTTCCTTCCTCTAAAGAGCTCGCCTGGAAATTACAATGTGTTGAATAGTGCTGTTTTTAAAAAAACTTCATGTACATTCGCTTTCTAAAAACAGCTTTTGGCAATCAGAGATCATGTTTGTGTCCAGGATTTTGGCTCCATCTTCTGACACTACACAATTTGCTGATGAAACTCTTAATTGCTCCTTTGCTGTGTTAATGAGCTCATCAAGGCTTTGAGGTACCCATAGAACGACTCCTCTTCTTCTCTCGTCTTTGAGATCGTTAGGTTCTGAAGCAAACACTCTGCATCTAACTCGCTGTCCTTCATCTGTCATGCCAATAATATTGATTAGGGAGGTTGCTATTGAGAGGAGAACAAATAACTAAAGACTTGGAACACATAGATAATACAAACTAAAGTTCCATATAAACATAGAGATATTCAAATAGTAGATTCATGTTTTCCCTCCGATGCTGTTTGTTTTTGCACCTAACTAGCAAGAAAGAGGCTATTGCTTATTCAAAGATGGGCAACCCATGATTTGGAGGCTTGTCGCGAGTTGCTAATCAGAACTGATTGATAATTTTTCGTACTTTGTGGAAATCTTACTATTACAAACTGCAATTCAAAATCTAAAACTCATGTTACAAGATGTAACAACAAGAGTAACTGAAAAATGGATTGTGGATTATGGAGAACTCCAAAAATAGCAATTTGGGGTTTACATGAATCTTTGCACTCACTACAATAAAGCAATAAGAAATCCTTAAACTCTTGTTTGAAAAGAAAGTAAGAAACTACCTTTTTTTTTTTTGAATGAAAGTCAAAAGTAGGAACAATGTGAAATAACACGAGTGATCTGATATGGAAACCCATTAACTTTGTTCATCCAACTTCTCAAAATGGAAACCTAACCCCTGGAATTGTTTAAAAGTCACATGTGTGACATTAATCCAGAATTTCCCAAAGGTATAAGATATATGAGATAACAAACAGCACAAGAGCTTAGTTGAGACCTTTTGAATTGTTTAATGGTCTCTGGTACTATTTGCACATTAAAAATATTGTGTTGCATAGCTTTACTTAGTCATACTTTCTCCAAGATACCACACAATGGTTTTATTTTGGTTGGGACTTGTCTTTTTGTCTAAATTATTTTTGAAACCAACAGATGAAGAACCAGCAAGCCCAATTCCGATAACTCATATTAACAACTTTTCCTCTCCTTTCCGGACTATGAACATAATTACCAAAGTGTCATCAGCCTATGTTGCAACAATAGATAACAATTAACAGAAAAGATTAAAGTAACAGATAATTCTGCTTCCAGCTATGAGCTCAAAGATTAAAGGGAATACTTGAAGGTCCAAATTGATGCACCTATTAGTGCTATACACGCCTTTAATAAATGGGATAACATGGTTAAGTTTAAAGCATGAAGATATTGAAGAATCTGAAGCCACAAAACTCAAGATATAAGTGGTAAACTCAAGTCAACTAGATCTTTGGAGCAAACATAAAACATCTGATGAAGAGCAACAAGGGTGTGAAAATAGAAGTACTCAAAAGTACAATAAAAGTTAACAACTTAGATGCATATGATGGATCAAGCTCCTGAAGTCAAATGCTATGAAGGTGACATATGATCATGGGCATAAAGATTTATACTGGAAGTTATGAAACCCACTGAAGATTGATATTACAAAGGACTTGTTTTGAACTATTGTGAAAATTTGAGAATATACGAAAATTTTAAGGGAGCAACTGGATGTGAAATCAGTACATTCAGGTGAACTTTAGAGCATATACAAATTTGGGAGCTCAAAAGAAAAAAAAAATCACATTAAATATTTCAGAAAATAAGTATAAAGATTTAGGTAAAGCAATATTCGCTCCTAATCAACTTTCAATCTGGCAGCATCTTTTTCACTAATGCAACCAAAATCATTTTATATCTTTTTTCAGATGGTCACTTGTAGAAAATCAGTTTCAGAACAAATATCCATTGACACCAATTTGTTACCTTAAATACCTTTGCTTGTAAACCCAAGGGCTTCTTAATTCTTGAAATCAAAATAATCATCCTTTTTTCTAAAATTAAAATGAATGACCAAGAACTTATGTTCTCAAGCCTTTGCTGAGAACATTAGAAGAACACAGTTAATTTTTTCATCAAAACTTGAGTTATCATCATTTTTTGAGCTTTAAACTATGAAAACTTCCCATTAACTTATGTTTGAAGATTCATAAACTTTCTTCTGTTCGCTTGAATTGTTTGTGACAACAAATTACTTTTATTAGAATTGGAAACTCAAGGTTTGCGAGGGGAATCTGTCTATAAGTTGAAAAAGAAGGCTAACCTCTGAAGAGTTAAAAACAGCTGTTGTAAAGCAATTTTGATCTCATCCATTGTTGATAAGTTAAATAATTAAGGAAAACTTCAAAATCATAGAGTGGGAGATTCTAGGTGGTAAACATGTGCTCACAAGGAATGTCAATTTCCCTAAATCACTTCCAATACTTGCATTCTCTTTACAGTTCCCTTAATTTGTTTCTGCAGAATCGAGTCACTTAATTCTTGTCTCTGATATTCGAATTCTTTGATGCGTTAAGAACTACTCGGTTTGATCTAGCATGTTTTGTTTCTGATCAGAGCCCCATTACTCATTGTGTGGAAGTTCTTGAAAAGACATTATTTAATAGGGACCTTTAGTTTTTCCAAAAGGTCTATGTTGACCTAATTCACCCCCACACCCGCACCCCCTTCTAGTTGGTTATCCGTCTATTAATACAGAGAGAAGATTTCAGTTGTGATGTTACCTTGACTTCTACCAAAGCTTGGAGAAAATTCTGATAATTGACTACCCTTTGCGTCTTCCAGTAACTTGATAAGATTCTTGTTTCCACCTACTCGAGCTTCATCAAGTGGACTTTTTCCCCACCTACAAATACGAATGCAAATAACAATTTTGAGTCTTCAAGAAGATGATAATACTATGCTAACTTTGTAGCAAATCAAGGATTTAGACATCATATCATAAGAAAATGTCTTTAAAAGTTGTGACACAATATTTAAGTGGAGAAGGGTAGAGGGGCAGGCCCATTATCTACCGAGTTTAGAAGGCTGTGATTGGTCCAAAGGGCGGGTCACAAACGGATTTCTCGGTTATCAAAAAAAAAAAAGTTGTGACACAATAAAGAAAAGAATTTATTTTTCTTAAGTGGAAATTTTAAGAATAGAGTAGAGCATTTGTCAAAAACTTCTTGTTAAGACCATCGACCTGTAAAGATCCTCAATTGAAGAGGCAAATTTGTTTACGCTGTAAAAGAGAGACAAACAACCATTTCACGCATAAAACAAAAATTTGATCACTACATAAATGACTCTTCAAGTAAAGCAGATGTAAGTGCATATTCAAGAACGATCTGCTTATAATGCAGCATTTAGTAATCAAAAGTGTGTAACATGGCCCCAGAGTAAAAAGGCTACAATTACATGAATATTTATACATGTAAGAGGACAGATGAACTTACAATAGATATAATGGCAGTTCTCATACTCATTAAACTTGATTATATTTGATTGCAAGCAATACTAAGAGAGGAGAATACATCTGCTTCTATTCTCATATTACAACAAGTGAATTAAATTCATAAAAGTACCTGTCCACCGCAAAGACACTAGCCCCAGCTTCTAACAGTAATACTGAAATTGGATACAACCCTTCTGATGCAGCAAGGTGAAGTGGTGTTCGAAAATCATAATTTTTGGAGTTAGGATTGATGCCATTGGCCAAAAGTCTTCTCAAATACTCTAAATTTCTTTTTGCAACTGCCTCACAAAGGCAAGTCCCATCATTATCAATACCCAGTAGTGCCCCTGCTTCCACCAGCAAAGAAGCCACATGATCATGGCCATTCTTGACCGCTTCACGCAATGGAGTGTAGCCAAACTTATCTGTTCAGAGAAGGTTCTTTAGAATTCCTTTTGGGAGAGAATTCAACATCAAAGAAAACCAAATTGGAGAATTCAAGAGATGACCCTGGTAAACATGAACCAGGAAAAAGAAGCTACCTCTAGCATTAATCTCCACTCCTCTTTGGATAAGGAAAACTGTAATATCTCCATGTCCCTTGGATGCAGCTAGATGCTGTATTAACACCATACCAAGTCAGACTTCATCAGCACCTTTTTGACTAATGAAATAGAACTATATCCAACACCTTAGATAAGAAAAGAAAATGGTCTCAACAAAGATACCAAATTCTGTTTGGATTTACTATAACTCTATAAGCAACTGTTGAGAAATATCTAAACTCAACCTTACATTGAGACTATTCTACAGTTGAATATGTTTTTTGCATCTTTAGGGTCACATGGGTGTCTAGAATAGTCAAGGAATTACTTCTCTGATGGAAAAGTGGAGGTATAGACTATAGACAAATGCAAAAAGAAGATTTGGAAAACCATCCCTGGTTGCATTTGGTGGTCTGTTAGGAGATAAAGGAATAAAAGGTGCTTTGTAGGCAAACCAGAGCCAGATACGAGAATTATCTATAAATAAACTGTCTTTAGCATCTTGGTGTAAGATGGAAGATCTCTTTGAATTAGAAAAGATGTTAAGAGTTTATTAATTACCTACAGAGCTAGTTAATTTTTCTATGCAATAGCTATGATGTAAGTTGTGAAGACACAACCTTTGTGCAGTTAACAGTGAAATAAAAATTACTGTAATTATCAAGGAAAAACGAAGGAAGGACAATCTTTCTGACTGTCACTTCCAGTCACAGAAAGGTCATCGAAAACTATATGACTCAAGATTCTAATGTTTAAGTATCACATTGTTTTCCTGTTGTGATTCCATCAAGTTGAACCACTGAGTTAAATAAGCACTTCCTAATGTACTCTCAAGCTTGTTGTCTTTATTTCTATGTGTAACATAGTCAGGTGAGAATGGAACTATTCATGTTAGAAAAAATAACTGAAGTCCTTGTTCTGCTTCTCCACTAGCAGTGATGGTTTATCCCAAATCTGTCATAGTTGCTCATTATGCTTTCTCTTTAACATTGAAGGCAAACAATCTAGGATAACCACGACTACCTAAATAGTTTCATGGTTGTGAACACATAAAGGTGTATTATTTCTCCCTATAACACTTTTTTTTTCTCTTCCTCCCTATAATACCTTAGAACTAGTAAAGAATGGTGCATTTATCTGCCATCCTAACTCTAACCTACTTTAACCGCATAAAACTCTGATCTACATATGCTGCATGCCAAAGATATAAGATGAATAAGTGCATATTGCTTATTAAGGCTTATTTATAAATAACTTTGACATAGATATTCAGTAGCTACGGAAACAAGCTATAAATAAATTAATGTGAGAGGAAACTCCAAGAGAGATAAAAGACTTCTCAACACATATATAAGCTAAAAATAGATACCAGAGGTGATCTTCCATCATAATCAGTTCGGTTAGGCTCTGCTCCTGCACCAATTAAACGACTCAGTCGATACAAGTCTCCATCATGAGCAGCACAGTTCAACCTCATGGCCAGCTCAGATTCATGTTTTGCAATATTTAGTGTTATGTCTGACTCCAATATCTTACTCCGAAGGCTTGACTCTCTTCCCTGAGAAATTCCAAATATCACATAAGATGAAAATGGCCCTTTCTGTAATTTTCCAAATGTCACCTAAGACATTTTTTAAAAAAACTGCTACCTTTCCAAACACCTATGTCCAGTTGAGTTGCTTAATGCTTAACATAGCATTTGAGGAAAAACAGAAATTTGGAAGACAATAAGAGAGTAAAAACGACCTCAAGGAGGTTATTGATGATCACATGCCCATCGGAGAAGTATATTCCCAGAATCTCCACTAGAGATTGTTTATCAATTCGTAGTAGTCTAGATAGTTCAGAAACTTGAACTGTATAAGGGACTGGAATGTTGCAAAGAACTGAAATTTCACCAACAGAGTTGTAAGTTTGAAGATCCAGGAGAGATTCTTCAGTTTCATTCTCTTCTGATTTTGTTAGTTCTTCCTGTAGACAATAAAAATATGAATAAACAGTTTATACATATACAGTCAAATCTCTATGTAACAACCTTGTTTGTTTTGAGATTTTTTTGGCTTTTCTAGTGACTTGCTGTTATACACCTATAACAACATTTGACATTTAAATCTTATTTAGTTGTTATAAAGGGGTAATTTTACAAAGAGTGTATTGAGTGTATTGGTATAAGATGGTTGTTGATATTATAGGTAAAAGACTGTTATAGAGAGGTAAAATACAGCATTAAAATCGGTTCCGAGAAAAACTAGGCTTTGACAACTCATTAAAACCTTTAAGTAAAATATTTCCCTACAAGTTCATATTGACTTTTAGTATTACTGATATAACTTATCTTATATCTGCAAAAATGAAACTATTCTTAGTAGTTTTATGAGCCACTATCTCAGATGACATAATAGCCATAAACTTGTATCTGTAGTTCTGTACTATCATTTCCACACATTTACATGGATAATCCATTCCTCACGACCAAATGAAGGGAGAGTTGGACAATGACAGAGAAGTGGAGTTTATAGCTTATGCTGTTTTCCCTAGCTAAACATCAGCAACAGGCATCAACTAATTTCACAAAGATATCTATTTGATTTCAGATTTGTTTGCATGAGAGCTAGATTTAGACTAAACTTTGTATTTTCTGGGGAAAACCCCTCAATTAAGAGTTACTAATTACATTGTTTGGAGAAGCACTCCACATGTAATATTCTGATTTCTTTGCATCAAAAAGTTTCCAACTTGTGCATATTCTATATTTTGGAAGGCCAAAATGAAGAATCACAACCAGACATGAGTATCAAGACAAAAAACCAAAAACAAAATTCCCAACCTAAACTGGAAGTCCTTACCTTTAACCTGGAGAACAACTTTCCCAAGATAATGCAGATGACAAAATATTTAGAGTGTAGGGAAGGAGGAAACAGAAACTTTACATGCTGAATCTTTTTTTCTGTTTGCTGTTCATTTTCATTTCCTTGTTCTCTTTTTCCCTTCTTCCTTCATTCTCCTTTCAATTTTGTTTGTATTGGACTTAACTTCTGTAGCTAATTGCTATAGCTACTACTACTTCCATTTTACCTCTCTGCCTAGATTTAAGAACTATTCCTTTTAGCATCTTTTTCAAAATGAATATGGAATTTAAAAGATGGAAACCATACCACTTTACCGTGACAGACAAAATACAGTTGATCTGCCATGCAACCCTGTTCCAAAATCACTTCCCCTGGAAGGAAAAATTCTTCATGTACTTTGATTGCCTACAAAAGAAGAAGATTTGGTGAGGATGACTCTTCACTACTATAAACTTCAAATTATCACAACTACTTCTTATCAGCTTCAATTTCGGGAATATTAGCAAATAATACACCCTAATTGACATAAACATGAATCATAAGAATTGGACGAATCATTAACCAAATAAGCACAAAACTGTTGGCTGTTGTAATATTTTGAGGAAGAAAACAGCAGATAAGTATCAAATTTTGGAGCAAGAACTTGAGAGCTTTAAATAGAAATCATATAAAGCTCTAAAGATACATCTTCCTCAAAGATATATGATGAATGTGAAAAGGAGCTGCATTTAATTCAACTCATCTAGCCATTTACATGTCTGCTTCAAGCTGAAAGGAGATAACTATTCTATAATCACTATGATATGGACTTGATATAGGATGAATTTATTTTGTTTACTCTTTTGCTGATAAAATAGGAAACAGCCTGATATAAGAAAATGCATTAGTAGTCTGATGGAACAATTGAGGTGCGTGTAAGCAGGCACGAACACCAAAGTTCTGAAAAAATTGATCACTGCTTCAGTAGATTGAACAACTCTTGGGATATAGGAGCATATCCATTTGGACCAGGCAAGATTGACTCACATTACAGAAAGCTGCTTGATGAGAAATAAGAAGAATTTAATATAAGGATTTGGAGCTGAGGGTCTCCCGGAAACAGCCTCTCTACCTCCACGAGGTAGTGGCAAGGTCTGCGTACACTTTACCCTCCCCAGACCCCACCTAGTGGGATTTCACTGGGATGTTGTTGTTGTTAATATAAGGATTTGACTCGACATTTGTTCCTCAAAGATGCAAGAATAAGTGAACCAGAAACTTTGGTAAAGAAATGCAGAATGAAAATATTTTGAACTCCTTTTCTCTGTTGTTAAGTGAACTTACAATCTGTATGATAAATTCATGCGAACAACCTCTGAAAAGTGGGACTCCCCTGATGTAGGGCTCATATAACTTTCGCGCAATCTGCAAGAAGAACCATATAATGTGACAACAGCACACTAAACAATCATACTTCTACTTTTAACATTTCCTTTCCCTGATCTTTCCTTTTCCTTTGGTTAAAGTGGCCAATGAGCAAGATATTGTAAAGACTAAAAAGATAAAAAAATTCTTCCAATACCTTAGCTCGAATTGAAACTGGAATATCCTGTAGAACAGAAGATTCATTATAACGGCTCTCATACTGTAATCTGACATGATCTTTGATCTCTTTGCTTAAGCTCTTCCCCAGCTTGTTTCTGTTCATATATTTTATAAGATCTGCCATTTTATCCCTAAACCTTTCAGTTTTGGATCCTTTTACAATTAATGCTGCCATGTTACCGAGCAGGTAGGCACCGAGAATCATGTCAACAGAGACATAGATCATCACAAATATCATTTCCCTTACATTGACTGCATGAATTTCTCCATAACCTATAGCATAAGACAACAATAAAATGCATTATACTCGGATCCTGGTTTTAAGAAAAGTAATCTTTCCAAGTTCGTACTGCTCTAAGAATTAACTAGAAGCTGTTACCTATGAGCCAATAGTACCAGAACCAGATATTTTTTCCTAAAATGTATGCCTTAGCTTTTGATGTAAAATGTCTAATGAAGGGAGACATTTTTTCAGTTCATTCACAATACCTTCCTACTTATAATTATTTGAGACTATTTTATAATATTATCTTGTGTTGTCAGCACAGACCAGAGGAGGGATTGCATCATATCTTTCCAGTACATCTCATAGGAATTATTTTTATTGCAGAAGAGTAAATTGGCTTGCCTTTCTAGAGATCTTTCTAGCATTTAGGATATGGTAAGAAAGAACAATGTCATGTTAGGAAATCCTAGGATCCAATCCCTGCTACTTCAGAGTCTCTTTACTAATAGCACTTTTACCAGTCTTAGAACTGTATAAAACAGAAGAGCCAAGAGTTCAGCTATATATGTTAAGGCATGATACCAGGTGATAAGTTGAGTGGCAGAATATTCCAAAAGCTAAATTCTTTGTACTATCACTAATGTGTTGCATTTTTAGTATATGTAATTGCGTAGGTTACGGAAGAGTTAATAACTCTGAGTTCTTAGCAATAGCAGTACAATCATTTCCTGTTGCATCTGAATTTTTCAATATCTTCAACTGAATGAAAAATTTACTCTGCACAGAATTATTGAAGCATGGCTTTGTGAGATATATGACCTCTGCATGAAGTAACTAATACTCTCCGACCATGAAAATTACTACAATTAGTTAGACCTGACTAATCTCAACTGTAATTCCTAATAAACTGAGTCACGAAATTTAACAGCTTACTCCTTCAGTAACTTTGCTAACTTCCTAAAATTTTCCTTTTGAGTGGTAAACAGTAAGCAAAGAAGTTATGAGATGATACACACTTGTGATTGAGATGAATCTAAAAGATTTCTATAATACTGCCAAGTAAAAAAGGGAGTAAAATGTGATTGTTGTTTTATACATTTGTATAAAAATGAATAGATGGAACTGGATTGATAAAATCAACAAATTGATATAGTTTGAAGTTTGACATGAAAAAGAAAAATAGCTTACCAACAGTTGCCATTGTAACAACGGCAAAGTACAATGATGTGATATACCGAGTCCATAGATCAATATCTCGGAAATGTGCATAGTTATAGTCACCCATCTTCAAACTTCCTATCCATGTATAACCCTCTTCCCATGGAGGCAATGTAGTAGCCAGATAGTAAAAGAAGCAGGCAGCTGTGTGAGTGCAGTATAGTTCGACAACAAATAATTTTATAATCCTTGTAAACAGATAGTTCAGACGGATGTCTTTCTCCAACTTCTCAAAGAGTTCTGTCACCCTAAGGGCTCGGCTCAGCCTAATCCATAAGATATACCTAACTGGCTCCTTTCTGCCACTAGCCTGTTCACAGGAAACAGCTTAATGATTCATTTTATAGCCCATAAAAGCCAATTTAGTTGCTATTGACAGCATTGGAAACAGACTAAATGGAGTGCACAATTGTCCTTAATCTAGCATAACTAGAATTAGCATTCAAGCTTCAAAGTCATCAGATTCACCAAGATTTCAGTTGATAATCATTGTACAAGGCTAAAACATAGACTTTTACAGACTTCGAGAGGATTATAACACTTCAATAAAGAAGAAAAAGTTGAGAACACAAAACTAACACACAAGTCCATAATCAAAAGGGAGAGTTCTTCACATTTGATAGATACACAGTCCTCAAACTCTAGATTACCACTTTAAACAGTCCTGAAAGGATTTTCTAGACGCCGCAATTAAATTTTCAATTTCCTAGACCGGAAATTTTAATTACAAAGTCAGTGAAAGGAAGAATAATTCTGCGCAATACCAGAAACTAGTTTGTGATCACTTCATCTGTCTCCAAAGAGAACAATACAAGGCAATCAATTTACTCCAAAGCAAAAAATGAGATGACAAGAACAACTTGGTGTTTTTGGGTGCAGACCACAATAAAATATCTATGGCAGTTATGAAGTCATAACACATTATTATAACTAGAGCACATCTGTACTAAATAGCATAGCCATAACATATCAATCAATCTATCAACTAAACCTCCATGCCAAATTAGACTGCCTGGATCTACTGTCACTATTCAGCACCATTCAGGTACGATTCATCATTGCAACACAATGTTAGTACAAAATTTCAACCTACCATAACTCTCCTCCTTTATTGGAATGTTCTATCAGCTAAGGCAACGGTGATATAAGGGGAAAATATTTACCAAAGAGGGAAAAAAAAAAAAGGGGGGGGGGGGGAGTACCTTGTATATAGCATCCCAGGGAAAGCAACCCAGCAAGTCCACGAGGAAACGAGATTTCAAGTACCTATGCAAATTATCCAAGGGTTCATACTGTTCAGTACAATCAAAATCGGCGATTAAAAATAAAGATACTTCGCAAGTCAAAAGTGTACAAACCGAATGGCGATGAGTTTACGATCGTAGATCATGCAGTAAGAATGAGAGTCTCGATAGGCAACGAAGAAGAGAACGACTATGTCGATG
This sequence comes from Solanum tuberosum, assembly GCF_000226075.1. Taxonomy (NCBI): domain Eukaryota; kingdom Viridiplantae; phylum Streptophyta; class Magnoliopsida; order Solanales; family Solanaceae; genus Solanum; species Solanum tuberosum. Next base: position 330,444 of record NW_006239391.1, on the reverse strand, counting down.
AGGAAAGCAATTTGGCCGGCGATATCGAGAAGGAACAGATTTTCCGGGAGTCCTCTGAAGAAGCCAAACTCCAGGGGAGTGAAGAAGGATGAGTACACCGCCCATATCAGAATGAACTGCGTCCACAGTATGTACCACCTGCATTCAAAATTCTGATTTTATTACGCTTTGCCGGAAAGTGGGTCAGGTTTACTGGTTGTTTCCTTGGCGCCAATGCCCAATGAAATACAAGGATTAAAAAATTAAACACGTTTTTTAATTAAAAAAGGAAAAGGAAAGAAAAAATGAGGAAGGGGTTTAATATTACACTTAGGACACATTTATGTAATGAATAAAATGAGTTAATCTTAAGATAATTTTTTAGCACCTTAATTCTCTTGTTTGGTTATAAAGTCTAGAAAAACTTATATCTAGATTAATAATTAGTATTAAAATTAGCTATCTTCACCTTCGAGCTTTATCTCAAAATAAAATAATTAAAATGACAAAAATATCCCCTCAAACCTTTTTTATACATTATTTTCACACATATTACACTTATGGAGTGTATTTACAAACAACTCATTCACTAATAAATAATACCATCCTAACTAATCTCAAGTCTCAACATAACTAATTAATTACATCAAAACTTATCTTCAAACCAAACAAACCCTTAAGGTTTAAGAAAAAATCTATGTTAGGAAATTTATTAAATAATTAACAATTCAAAAAACCTATAAAAATTTAAATGACTTTCCGAACTTCATCATTGTCATATAAATAGAAATAATGAAAGTAATGTGACAAAGGCTATTGGATTTTCCTTAAATAAGCATGACTGACCAATTATCAGGGTGAATAATAAATCCATAGCAATGATCTCTGCTTCCCCTGCTTCTACTACTATTATTTCTAACACTAACAGTACTACTGTTGTCAAGAGTAGAGTAATTCCGCAGCAGCTTCAACCGATTCTTCCAATTAGACGCAGATAATTTGTTGGAATTGGAAATTTCTTCATTAAGATTCTCAACCTTAAACTCTTCTTCTTCTTCTTCTGAATCAAATTCTCCGGATCTTCGTTTTCCTCTATCCATGGATTACTTACTACTTTAATTGTTAAGTAATAAAATCCGACTAGTAGTTTTTCTGTTTTTATTCAATGTTGGTCTTATAGATGGAGTCAATTATTAATTAGTTGTTGTTGCAGGATACGAACCGTTGGACAGGATGAAGTGGTTTCAGAATATATAGCATTGGACGAGGAATATAATCTTTTTATGTCTACTCTAGAATCAAATGTATTTTAAAGAGATAAGCACAGAATTTATGCTGCATTATTGGGTTAATTACAGTGTGAAGTTTTATTCTACCAATCTTCATAGCTAATTTGTAAAATCTGTCTAAAGTATTTAATTTAAAATCATGTGTTTTTAGTCATTAATTGATGTGTTTTGTGTACATATAATTTAATTTTCACATTCGTGTATTATAATGGTCACATTACGTATAGTTTAGCGAACTTTATTTCAGGTGCTACTAATATTTGTGGATTCCTTTTTGGTTTATTTAACCTTTTATGGATTCCTTCTGTCTTTGACTTTATCACAATCAAAATGTGCTTTTTGTTTCTATTTTTCTTTTCTTTTATGGGGGTGGATTTTTTGATAGTTGATACACCTTTCAAATGTTGCAACTGAAATAATGGTGTAATAAAGTTTTAAATTTCACGAGCGAAACTAAAAGACTTTGTCGTTAATGTTATTCTAAGTTACTCCTTTTATAGTTTGATGATTTAACAAATTATGAGATCTAATAGAAAACCTGATCCCATGAGAATCAACCTGAGAGTAAATTATAAAAAAAAAAAAAAAAAAGACAGCTGTAAAAAGCTGCAATACTGTCTCTACAGTGGTTGGTGAGCGTCTGTTTGCATAGCAACTCAGTCAATGGCATTGCTCCAAGGGTTATGTCCATCTTATAATAATAGTCTTTTTTCCAATGACAACCTTAGTTTGCACTCTGAAAAATCACATAGCAAAAGTCATTCTCTCTAGAAATATTTTTCGAAGAAGCAAGGGACCTGATAGATCTATATTCGTTCTTAACCGTTGTTTAGGATTATATTTATGTGCTTATTCATTGTAAGATCTATTTCTAAGTTATAAAGGAACTAGATCATTTGGAGTCTTTATTCAGTTTTCTCTGAGATGTAGCTAGAGCTAGCTATGTTGGGTTCTTGAATTCTACATCGCGGCTAGAGTTAATTGATTTAGTGGGCAATAGAAACCGTGCCCAGAATTTTATTTTTTTTATATTTTAAAAAAAACACAAGGCAACTTCCTTTCAAGTCCCCAAAACCCCTGAAAAGTGATGAATGATGATGATACTAATGAGGGTTTGGGAAAATTAATTAATTAATTAAGAAGGGCGCATGACAATGAGAATATATATAATGTTTTCTTATATATTTGGCAAACACATATGGACCGGTAAAGAGTCTTTTTCCTCTACAAGCTAAGGGTCCAACTTGTTTGCTACTGCTACCCAATATATTAAGTGCTATGGTTTTACATTCATGCATCAGAAAATAAAACACGTATCGATTAAGATACATATTACATATAGTACATCCAGTCATTTTAGCTGACTCATATTTCCATCATTTTCAGTTTTTACTTTAATTATATATTTATATTTATGTTATCCACATCAAGAAGCTGTCTCAAAAGTCATCTCCCCACCCCCACTCCCTTTAATATTTTTATCATTTAAAAAAAAAAAATCTCAAGGAAACAAGCTATTACAGTGAAGTAATTGATGAATGAGACGTTTCACATTCGATGAATGAATAGAATCTTGAACTTCTAATAAGATTTGGAATTCACCCTCTTGTGAGCTAGTTCGTGGATTATAAGTTAGATCCAAAGTCTAATTTGACGATAATTAGAATGAGATTTTTGAAATGTAATGAGTATGCAGAAATTGGAAGGTACCAAGAAGATAACGAGTGGCCATGTGTTGCGTTAATAAGAATGATTGTACAAAACGGCAATGCAAGTGGGATAATTAGAGCAAATTAATGTTTTTAGCAGCACGTGGGCCATGTGTTACTATCGACATTTTGTAATTGTGCGACTGCTGAAGACTTTCATACCAAAAAGAAAGAAAAAATGCAACTGGTGTTTCACATAATTAAATATATTAAATTATTAATGATGTTTTTTTTTTATTTTTAAAAATTAAAATTAAGAGAGTTTTACATAATGAAGAAATTATTTTCTCCTTCCAAAATAAGTCGTATTTTACATATATATCATTTTTAAAATTACGCTTTTTTGAATAAATGAAGTTTTATATCATTAAAGATATACTTTTTCCTCCAGTGAATTTTATTAGTGGTAAGAAAGTAAAACACTTTTTTTAGGAGTGAGTAGTTTTTTTGAAAGGTGTCGTCGAACACCAAATATTGGCTATAATATCGAGTACAAGTGAGCCACTCATGAGTTTAAATTGTATGAAGTTGTAATATGCAAGGCTACTAATAGCCCACCATGCAGCCGGTATTTGCTGGTTCTTCATCATTTAATTAAGAACTCCTTTGGCACAAATGTAATACTCCCTCCATAAAAATAAATATTGTTTTTAGCTTGTATATATTTTAAAAGAAAATTAATTGTCCCTAGAGAGTAAGATGTATTTTTCTAACGTATTTTTAATAAACGGGAAGGGCCTAAAATGCTTGAGAAAGAGAAAATGAACAAGACATTTGGGTAATTGAGAGAAATTTATAAAAATGAAAATAATATTTTTTTTAGATGGACAATCAATCGGGGTAAGTATGGATTTAGTTGGATCCCAATTTATGAGTTGGGTTACGTTATAATAAATTGGGGTTGCTTTAAATTAAAATAGGCCAATAGGAAGATATCATGAAATTCATTATTTTTCAATATTATTTTCAAGTGTATCGGATCAAGATATGAATCATAAGTGGTTTTGATAGAAAATAGAGTTTTAAAAAATTTCATTTTTATTATTTATTTGAGAAAGAGTTTTAAATTTGGACCAATCACATTAAGCAATATAATAAATAAATATTTAATAATTTTACTTTAAGGGAGCCATTAAAAATAAGGGCAATATGAGTCAAAGGATTAACATCGAGGGTATGTTTGAGCCGAAAGGTGGACGTCAGGGGTATTTTAGGGGCGTTAGGTGGATGGAGGGTAATTTTGTATCAATTCAAATACTTAAGGGGCATTATAGACACGTCAAATAGTCAGATTAGACTAAATTTAAATAAATATGTAGATATTAAAATTTTATAAGACTCTATAAGATGTGTTTAATTTAATGATGACTCTATAAGATGTGTTCAATTCCACCTAATTAGATTATTGGAGACTACTCAATCCTAAACCCTACTTCATGTCTATATAAAAGGTACTATATTTCCTTTGAAAAGACACCTCGAATATCCCATAAAAATATTGCAACAATCATATTTATTTGATTTTAAAATATGAGTGTTACAATTTGTATGAATCCTCTTTTCAAATACAAATTCAAGGGCTTCAGAGCTTGATCTTGAATTTATTCTTGACTTGTACTTGGATTCAAGGCCTTCGAGTTTGATCTTGAATCTTGTATTTGAATTCAAGTACAGGTCAAGAACAAGTTCAAGATTCAAGATCAAGATAAAGCTCAAGAGCCCTTAAATTTATATGTGAAAAGACGAATAAAAGTATTTACAGAGATTGTAGCGCTCATATTTTGAAAACAAATAAATATGAATGTTGCGCGATATTTTCCAGTCTTGATTATTATTATTTTTACACGAATTTTATCGTCTACAAATTCCGACATGCTCGGTGGAACAATCTCTACCTCTAATCTCAAATTTTCCAACATCAAAATGGTTTCAACTATAGAAGAACAACGTAACTAGCAAGCTTGACTAAAGCAATTGAAGACTTGACAAAGTGCGTACACCAACAAGATGCTAAACTTTCCAAGCTGACAAATAAGATAGATAACATGTCGGGGAGGAGCTACGTGGTTTTCAGGATGTCCAATTGAACACCCTTCATTGGAAAAAAAATATTGTATATACAAGTAAAATGATATACTAAGTGATTATATAGCATATCTTGGGCACACTTAATACAATAAGTTGTTGTAGCACAGTGATTTCAGATGTCTCGAATGAGTCAATGCTTGTGTGTTCGAATCTCACAAGCTTGATCAAGATTAAGCTCGAAGACACTTGAATTCAAGTACAAGTCAAGATTCAAGTTCAAGCTCAAAAGCACTTAAATTTATATTCGAAAAGACGAATAAGAGGATTCATAGAAATTATAACGCTTGTATATTGAAATCCGTAGACAAGTTAATGGATTTGTTTAAATAATCTATCATAATTTATTTTGCTCAATTGTAACCAAGTTTTATTTTTTATTTTTTATTTTTTTTCATATAATTTGACAGTAACCAAACAGAACTAACAAAACTTCTTATAAAAATAAAATCTGATAGGTTAGTTTGGAGTCCTTTGGACTACGTATTTAGCTCAAATCAATGCAACTGGCGGTCATATTTTCACAAGTTATATTTTATCATCACCTATAGTACTCACTATACAAAGATTAATGTGAAAACAACCGATGAAATACAATTAAATCATTCAAAAAAGCCATTGCTTGTTCAGATATTTTTTAGTTATAAAAAAAATACATATAGTATAACATCATACAAATCAACTGTATCCCTCAAATTATAATTGGTGATAATTATATTGTCTCATAAAATTATCATAACAATCAACTGTCTCTGTTTGAGTGACCACATAATTATTACTAGTTACTTGATTAAGAAGTTGTATCGATCGACATGCATGTGGTTAGATAACCAATCTATTTGAAGTAGGATTTGACATAAAGTCTTGTGGTGGTCCAATCGGATACGTGATCAACTTCAGCGTGGCTAATGCTAATTGGCCGATTTGCAACTTTTTCACTCCTTGACCTTCATGAAGCTATCTATCTAGCTCCAACTTTTATTTTAAGAAAGATCAGTTGAATGAAAATCTGTCTCCTCCATAGACATTAATCTCAAGGCATCATTGGACAATATTGCTACAAGTTGCTAATTGTCTACTTTGGCTTAATTTTATCCAAAGTTTTTTTCCCTAGATTTAGAAAGACTAGTTTATATATAGTGATTATGATTGAAGTTGTAAACCTGTCGAGTTCTCTGGCTCATCAAAGTTGAAGATAGAATTTTTGAAACATCGGTCAAATTCCGGCATTTCCCAAGTTTCTTCAATTCATGAGATGAATTAATTCAGCATATTAACACAACTAACTCCTTAGTATGCCATGAATCATCAGGCTTATCGGTTTGTTTTAGACAGAAAGTATATATATCTCTAGAAAGAATAAATAGATTGACAATATATATATTATAAGTATCAAAACATACTCAATTGAAGAAGAAAACTGTAAAACGTAGAGAGCATTTGTGGGAGCTTTTCTTCATAGACTCAAAAACTGTGAAGTTATATACATGAGTAATGCTTTTATACATTGATGACTAACTCACAAACTTGTAACTAACTAACAACTTGTAACAAACTTAATTAATAATCCAGTGTGCAGACGTCTTCAAGGCACTGATGTGCACTTGATCAATTCCTCAACATCCCCCCTCAAGCTAGGAGCCATGAAGATGTTCTTCATGCCTAGCTTGGACACCAAATAAGTATGTTGACCAATACCAAGTCCTTTGGTAAGAATATCAGCCTATTGTTCAATAGTGGGAATATGCAGCAGCTTCACCAAGCCCATTTGCACCTTTTCTCTGATGAAGTGACAATCAATGTCAATGTGTTTGGTACGTTCATGGAAAACAGGATTAGTGGCAATCTGGATCGCAGACTTGCTATCACAAAACACAGTTACAAGACCATTAAGACCAACTCCAAGCTCTGAAAGTAACCCTCTTAACCAAACAATTTCAGCTACAGTGGAGGCTAAGCTCCTATACTCAGCTTTTGCTGAGCTCCTAGAGATGGTGGACTGTTTCTTGGATTTCCAGGAGATAAGTGAGTCTCCAAGTTTAAGCAAAAAACCAGTGACTGACCTTCTTGTACTAACACAAGATGCCCAATCAGCATCACAGTATGCTGTGAGATTAATATCAGCACAGGCTGACATGAAAAGATCAAGGCCTGGAGATTGTTTCACATACTTGACCACCTTTGCTGCAGCAACCATATGAGACACTTTAGGAGAATGCATGTACTGACTGAGGCATTGAACCGCAAATGCAATATCTGGTCGAGTTATAGTCAAATATAGGAGCCTTCCTATCAATCGTTGGTATTCACCTGGATCACTCAATAATTGATCACCATCATCCTGTGTATGCTGATCAAATTCAAGTGAAGTCAATTTTTTGTTGACTTCCATTGGTGCTTGAAATGGCTTAGCACCTGTAAAGCCTAAAGTACTGATCAATTCCACAGCATACTTTCTTTGGTGCATTAAAATACCATCTTTGCTTCTAGCAAACTCAATGCCAAGAAAGTATTTTAGGTCTCCTAGATTCTTAATCTTGAAACAGTGCTGTAAGTAGTCTTTTGTCTCTTGAATCAGGCATGTATTGCTTCCAGTGATCAAGAGATCATCAATATAAACCAAGACTACAACAAGATCTTTATCAATCCTTTTAGAGAACAAAGAATAATCCAAATGACTTTGAATAAATCCTGAATTGGTTAAGGCAGTTGTTAGTTTGATATTCCATTGTCGAGATGCTTGTTTGAGGCCATATAGAGACTTGGACAACTTGCAAACCTGATTGCCTTTATCTCCAGCAAAACCTAATGGCAATTCCATGCATACTTCCTCATGTAAATCCCCTTGCAAGAAGGCATTATAAACATCCATTTGGTGAATATCCCACTTCTGCACAGCCGCTATGGATATAATTGTTCTTACAGTCACCATTTTTACCACTGGTGAAAATGTTTCTTGATAGTCGAGTCCCTCCTTCTAATTGTATCCTTTGGCGACCAGCCTGGCTTTAAACCTCTCCACATCCCCTGTAGCTTTATATTTAATTTTGTTAACCCATTTGCATCCAATAGCCTTCTTGCCTGGAGGCAGGTCCATAACAGACCAAGTAAAATTATCCTCCAATGCCTTTATCTCTGATTGCATGGCCTTTATCCATCTGGGATCTTTCACAACTTCCTTGTAAGTGTTGGGCTCATATTCTGTAGATAGGCGAGCAATGTAGGCTTGATATTTAGGACTCAGGCTGGAATAACCAAGAACATCTGATAATGGATAAACACAAGCATGTGCTCCTAGAGGTTTGCTCACATAATCTTACAGCCAAGTAAGTGGTTTAACATGTCTGGTGGACTTTCTAGTTGGTATAACAGTAAATGGGGCTGATGGAGCTGGTAAAACATCATGTTCAGCAGCATGTCCAATCTCCAAGGAGCCATCCTCATCAACTAAAGAAGGAAATACATCAATATGTACATTACTGTCAGCAACAACCAGTTCCTCTGTATGGACAACCTCAGTGCTGTTTAATTGTGATTCTACAAGAGGTGAGGTGTGGACATCGAAAGGAGTAACATAATCAATGTTGGATGAAGTAAAATGTGGGAAATCCTCAATATTTAGAGATGACTGACTAAAAGGAAAAATATCTTCATGAAATACAACATCTCTACTTATGAAACATGACTTAGTATCCAAATTATACAGTTTATATCCTTTCTGATAAATGTCATAGCCCAATAAGACAAATTTGATGGCCCTGGGAGCAAATTTGTCTTGTTTGGGTAATGTGGAAGCATAGCAAAGACATCCAATTACCTTCATATGGTCTAAGGAAGGAGCATGACCATATAACATCTCAAAAGGTGATCTGTTTTGAAGAACTGAAGAAGGGATCCTATTTATGACATATACTGCTGCTTCAATACAATGACCCTAAAATTTTAGTGGGAAAGAGGACTGAAATCTAATAGCTCTGGCTGTTTCGAGAATGTGTTTATGTTTTCTTTCTACCACTCCATTTTGTTGAGGAGTGTAAGGACAAGAACTTTGATGTATAATACCATGTTGCTGAAACAAACTAGAACATGACTGATTAAAAAACTCCAAACCATTATCGGATCTGAAAGATTTTATCTGCCTTCCAAACTGATGTGACACCATAGTGATGAAATCTTATAAAATATGAGATACATCAGACTTTAGTCTAAGCAAGTGAGAAAATACTTCATACCATTGTAAGTTTCAACGTGATAAGGTCCCCATACATCTAAATGAAGCAAATGAAATGCAGCATCTGTACGAGTATTACTAACAGGAAATGGCATTCTAGTTTGTCTAGAAAGAGGACAAACATTACAGTGTTGTAATTGAAAACAAACATTATTTTTGAATTGAGGAATCCTTCTTAAGACCAGGGGCGGCTCAAACCCGTTGGTGGCCTAAGGCCAAAATCAAACTAGAGGCCTTAAAAAAATTAATAAATATTTTATTTTAAAATACTATTTTTATTAGCTTTTTGTAGATGCAAAGTTGTTAATAATTTTTAGTTGTAGTCAATCTCTTCTAATAATTCTTTTTCTAATCGATAGTATAGCCAAACCACTTAATCTTTCTTGAGACATTATCGATCTTAAATAATATTTTATTATTTTAATTTTGAAAAACTTCTTTCGGCTGAGGCGATTGTTACGGGAATTGTTAACATTATTCTATAAGCAATGTAAGCATTTGGAAAAGAATCAAGTCTTTTTATTTGATTGAGTATCTCAATTAGAGTATTGTCTTCTACTTTTATGATTTCCCTTAACACTTTTAATTCAAAAAATAAGTCTAAACCGTCAATACCGGAGTGAGTATTATGTTTTAAGGAACATTCAAGTTTAAGACAATAGTTTTTCAAATTCTTATCATCTAATGATCTCAATTTTTTCCCACTAAATAGAAAACCAAAAATATTTTCATATACTTCAAATTGTTCAAATCTATTTTGAAGTGAAAAGATGGCTTGGTCTACTATGTATAAGAAGTAATCAACTCTAAATGATTCGGGCTGCTGCAATATATTTTTCTCCAAATTTAAAATATAAATTATCAATAGAACAAGTAAATTCTTAAGTTTTGATTAAGAGAGATATAAGATTAGAAAAGAAAAAGAGAGAAGAAATAGAAGAGAGGAAGAGAGAAGGATAGAATATATAAAAATAAATTAGAAAAAGAATAAGGTAAAAAAAAAAAAAATAAAACAGAGGGAGTATAAACTATCAATAGAACGAGTAAATTTTTAAGCTTTGAATAAGAGAGAGATATGTAAGATTAGAAAAAAGAAAGTGAGAAGAAATAGAAGGGAGGAGAATAGAATATATAAAAATAAAATTAGAAAAAAATAAGGTAAAAAAAAAAGATAACTTATATATTAAAAAAAAAAGTACACAACTTTTTATTGAAAAGTCAAAAAGTCATAGTCATATCTATCATACTATCACTTCACTGAGCCGTTTTGCATTTATTGTCTTGGTTCTAACAATTTATTTTTTTAATTTAATCCTTCCTAATTATCTAAAAAATGGGGCCTTTGCATTTATTGTCTTAGTTTTAATATTTTTTTTAAAATTTAATCCTACCTAATTAACTAAAAAATGGGGACCCCTAAAATTGGGGGCCTAAGGCAAAAGACTTTTTTTTAAGCCTTAGCAGTCGCCCCTGCTTAAGACTGCCATTGGAACATGTCCTAGCCTTCTATGCCATAGATCAGGATGAGATGATTTAGATACTATTAGGACTCTTGTTAGGACTCTTAGACTCTTATTAGGACTCTTACTTATGTGTAAGTATATCTGTACATGATTTCCTATATATAGAAGAACAGAGGCAGGCACGTTGATTTGCTTCTGCTATTCACAAATATATTCTCATGGTATCAGATAGCCAGAAATCCATCTAATTTCTTCTCTACGACATGGCGTCTTCATCTTCCACTACACCAGTCGTTCCTTCTAGCGTCACTATTATTCCAGGTTCAAGTCTTCCTTCAAGTGTTCCTTCTAGCGTTACTACTATTCCAAGTTTAAGTTTTCCTTCTAGCGTCAGTACTATTGCAGGTTCAAGTTTTCCTTTCTTTGGTCTGCCTCCTCCCGTTAGCATAGATTCTCAGACTCTACCAAATTTCAATTCTGTTGCTGCTCTTGCTACCCCTAATGTCACCAATTTAGTGACCATTAAGTTAGGTTCTGTGGAGGACTACCTCACATGGCGCACTCAGTTCACCTCTCTATTACTTTTCCACGAGCTTATGGGATTCGTTGATGGCTCAATTCCTCACCCTTCCCCTCTTCTTGGTGATGCCTCTGGCAATCACCAACCAAATCCTCTCTATTGCTCCTGGATAAAAATTGATCAAAGTGTCCATTCTTGGTTATTTGCAACACTATCTCGTGACGTTCTTATTGATGTTCATCTCCTTCCTACATCTAGAGATATATGGTTGTCCTTACATCGACGCTATATGGATGCGAGTCAGGCTAAATCTATTGAGTTGAAACGCCAACTCACTACCCTGTGAAAGGATGATAAAATGAGTATTGATCAATACCTTCGCACTGCCAAACAACTAGTTGATTCTCTTGCAGCAATTAATTCACCCTTCCCTTCTCAGGATTTCATTGATCATGTTTTACTTGGCCTTGGAAAAGAGTATGACACCTTGGTTGGCATCATTACACATTTTCCTGGTCACTTATCGCTTGAAGAGCTTCGTACCAAACTTTTACTTCATGAGCAAAGGTTGCAGCGTTTCAAGGAACTTGACTCGCCAATTACGCATCAAACATTTGCTGTGAATTCTGTTTCTACAACTACTCAAGACTCTGACTCTCAGTTTGGTTCTGGTCGTGGCCGAGGTCGATCTTCTTCCAAAAGTTATGGTCGTGGTGGCAAAGGTTGTGGCTTTGGTGGTCGTGGGCAGCAACCACAAATCAACTCTAGCAAACATAATACACGCATTAGTGCAACTGGACAGCCACAATTAAGTAATGGTGGTACTTACCCTGTCTCCTATAATTCATATTATGGAGGTACTAATTCACCATCCACGGGCGTGCTTGGTTCTCATCCATCAACTATAATTTATCAAATTTGTGGATCTCTCGACCATACTGCTCTACAATGCACTAATAGGTTTAATCATGCCTTTGTTTCTAATGATCTTCCTAAGTCTTTTGCAACCATGTCTGTTGGTGAAACGAATGATGCTACTTGGTACCTTGACTCTGCAGCATCTGCTCACATGACCTCATCTGAATGTAATTTTTTGCATAAAACTCCATATACCGGCCATAATCGTGTTTTGGTTGGGGATGGAAAATTACTCAATATTAGTCATACTGAATATATCCAATTTCCTTCTACCTCTCGTCCCCTTCATTTGCGTTCTGTCTTTCAAGTTCCTCAATTACAACATAACTTAATTTCAATCAAAAAGTTATGTGAGGATAATAATTGTGTTGTTAATTTTGACTCGTCTTCTGTTTCTACTAAGGACAAAGCCTCGGGTCAAACTCTCATTCAGGAATCCAGTAAAGGCGATGTGTACCCTCTTTCCTCCAAGTTAGCGCATTCTCCTTCTCAAGCTTTAATTGCTCTACGACAATCAGGAGACGTATGGCATCATCGTTTGGGTCACTGTGGAGCTTGAGTCTTAGATAGTCTTAGAGAAAATAATTCCATTCGTTTGCTTAATCTTTTTCAGAATAATTGTGTTTCTTGTCGCTTAGGAAAAGCACATCGTTTGCCGTTTCATTTAGTCGAACATTGTAGCTCTTTTCCTTTGGAGATTGTTCATTCAGATGTTTGGCAGTCACCAGTTTTATCTAATTTAGGATATCGATACTATGTTATTTTTATTGATGATTTTTCCAGGTTTACATGGCTTTATCCCATGAAACATAAATCTGAAGTTTTTATGCATTTTTGTGCCTTTCAAAAACAAGTGGAAAATACCTTCAACACTAAAATTAAAAGTTTTCAAAGTGATGGGGGTGGGGAGTTCGACAACAATGTTATGGTCTCACACTTTTCTAATTGTGGTATTCTATTTCGTAAGTCATGTCCTGACACTCCCCAACAAAATGGGGTTGCAGAGAGGAAGCATCGACATATCCTTGAGATGGTGCGTACCATTCTCTCAGATGCCACAATACCATCCAAGTTTTGGGTTGATGCCGCCTTTTATGTCGTTTACACCATCAATAAGTTACCATCAACAGTTTTACATGGAATTTCTCCATTTGAGAAACTTTTTCAAACTCCTCCTGATTATAATTTTCTCAAGGTGTTCGGTTGTGAATGTTTTCCATATGTATCTTCTCGAACTGCAAATAAACTTAACCCTCGTTCAGTTCGTTGTGTTTTTTTAGGCTATGCTTCTAATTATAAAGGATATCGTTGTTTGGATCCAAAATTAGGTCGTGTCTACATTAATCGTCATGTCACTTTTCATGAGTTAGCCTTTCCATATTCTGAATTATCTCCTGACCCTATATCTCCGACTCTTCATTTAGACCCTCTTGTAGTCGTTTCACCTTTAAACTCATGTGTGTCCCATACTATTCCTTTTTCCTCTATAAGTTCTCAAGTAGACTCTGCTCATTCTTCTTCGTCTTCAGGTTCTTTAGACTCTTCTAATGATCTTGTGATTCAGACTCTTGATCCATCTTCCTCTATTGGGATGTCTCATGGAGGGTCGAGTCCACATACGTGTGCTTTTGCTCCTTCTACATCCACATCTACTGTTGTCGCTCATCCTATGCAAACTCGCTCAAAATCTGGGATTTCTAAGCCTAAGCAACTATTTTCCCTAAGTTCAATCGTCTCTCACATTAAACCTTCGTGCTTCTCTCAAGCTGTGAAAAACCCTAAGTGGCAAACTGCTATGGCTGATGAATTCAATGCTCTTTTGGCTAATCAAACTTGGGTTCTTGTTCCTTATAACCCCAACATGAACTTGGTCGGTTGTAAATGGGTTTATCGCATTAAGTATAATTCAGATGGTTCTGTTGAGCGATATAAAGCTCGCCTTGTAGCACAGGGATTTCACCAACAACCTGGTATTGACTATCATGAGACCTTTAGTCCTATTGTCCGTGCCATAAATGTTCGCATTGTCCTTTCTCTTGCCATCTCTCATTCATGGTCAATTCGTCAATTAGATGTTAAAAATGCATTTTTACATGGTGTGCTTTGTGAAGAGGTGTTCATGAAACAACCACCTGGATTTATTCATCCTGATTATCCTCATCACATATGCAAACTAACCAAAGCTATTTATGGTTTGAAACAGGCTCCCCGTGCTTGGTTTCATCGCTTTAGTACATTTCTTCTTGATAATGGATTTATTAGTAGTAAATCAGATTCCTCTATGTTTATTCGTCACTATTCATCTGGAATTCTCATTTTATTACTCTATGTTGATGATATTATCCTTACTGAAAGTCATGTTTCTATAGTTGATGATTTTATTAAGTGTCTTTCACGTCAATTTGCCATGAAAGATCTTGGTGATCTCTATTACTTTCTTGGTGTCCATACTACCCGTACATCTACTGGCCTTCATCTATCTCAGCAAAAATATGTATCTGATTTATTGCTTAAGTTTCATATGCATACTTGCAAGCCCGTTCATACCCCTTTTGCTTCTCGAATTTCCCTTTCACTTGTGGATGACGAGTTGCTTTCAGATCCTACTGAATATCGGAGCATGGTAGGTGCACTTCAATATTTAACTTTGACTCGTCCTGATATTGCTTATGCTGTAAGTGTTGTTTCTTAATTTATGTATGCTTCTCGTACCACTCATTTGCACTCGGTGAAGCGTATTTTTAGGTACTTGCAAGGTACTATTACACATGGTCTTTTTATGAGCGCATTATCATCCACGTCTACAATGGTGGCCTATTCTTATGCTGATTGGGCTGGCTGCCCAGATAGTCGGCATTCCACTACTGGATTTGTAGTATTTTTGGGATCTAATCTTATCTCTTGGCGTGCGAAGAAGCAACCTACTGTCTCTAGATCTTCTACTGAAGCCGAATATAGAGCTATTGCCTACACTGTTGCTGAAACCACTTGGATTCAACATGTTCTTTCTGAGCTTGGTGTATATCTCTGTGAACTAGTTCGTGTAATGTGTGACAATGTTAGCTCTATGTATATGACTCACAATCCAGTGTTTCATGATCGGTCCAAACATATTGATGTGGATTTTCACTATGTTCGTGATAAAGTCGCTCAAGGAGATCTTGTTGTAGATTATGTGCCAACTCGATTGCAGTTTGCTGATATTTTTACAAAAGGATTATCATCGTCTCAATTTTCTTTTTTGCGTGACAATCTGTCTGTCATTTCTGCCCGTTCAGATTGAGGGGGCGTATTAGGACTCTTGTTAGGACTCTTAGACTCTTATTAGGACTCTTACTTATGTGTAAGTATATCTGTACATGATTTCCTATATATAGAAGAACAGAGGCAGGCACGTTGATTTGCTTCTGCTATTCACAAATATATTCTCAGATACAGCCATAGATTTCCCTTCAGTCATGTAAGTATCATTATTTTGTGTATTCAGTATGTATAATCCATCTTGTTCTCTACCAGTCACCTTCACTTTCCCAGTGCAAAGATCCTGAAATACACATTGTTCAGGATAGAATGTAACGGAACAATTCAAGTCTTTTGTCACCTTGGAGACTGACATAAGATTGAATCTAAAAGATGGTACACAAAGAACATCTTTAAGGAGATCACCTCTTGATAATGGATAATTCCCAGAGTGACTAATCTGAGCAAAATTTCCAGTAGGTAACTGAACATTTCCTGCATTACCTACTGTTCCATCACGTAATAATAAATGTTCACTTCCAGTTATATGATTAGATGCCCCAAAATCCACTATCCATTCAGTAAATGAGTCTGTGAAACACTTACCTGCCATGTTTGCACTAGTTCCTGAGATTGAAGCTTTGTCCCTCATTTGTTTCCATATGACATAGTCATTATACTGATCCTCTGGTACAGTCATTTGTCCCTCTTGCTGTGAGTTCACAAGATTGGCCTGAGCATTCTTCCATTTGAATTTGTGGTCAGCTGGATAACCAATCAACTGGTAGCATTTGCCAATTAGGTGCCCTGTCTTTCCACAGTGATCACATTTCATCAACTTGAAGCAATCTTCCCTTACATGTCCCTTCATGTGACAGAAATCACACACAGAATTCCAGTTTTTCTTCTTAGATCCAGAGCTCTTAGAAGTGAAGAAAACAACAAATCCTCCATCATGATAATTAGAACTACTTCCAGCTGCTAATTTTTTACTTTCATCCTGCACAATTAAAGCATACGCCTGATTAACACTTAGCATCTTAGATTTCATGAGAATTTGGCTTCGAGCTTGGTTGTATCCATCATTCAATCCCATCATGAATTGAAGTAGCCTTTGATATTGAAGTTGAGCCAGATACTCCTTTGATTTCTCACAGTTGCATGAAGGAGGAGGCATCATCGAGTCGTATTCATCCCATAAGTCCTTGAGTCTGAAATAGAATACAGAGACTGGACGTGTCCCCTGTGTAAGAGTGAAGATCTCCTTGTGTAATGCATAGAGTCTGGAACTATTGATTTTGTTAAACCTCTCTTCAAGCTCTTTCCAAATCAGATTCGCATCCGATCGAGAAAGGATTCCACTCAATAGATCACGACTGACATTCCCTATCAACCACGAGACCACAATCGCATTACATCGATCCCAGAGATGTCCTGACGCAGATCCATACGTCTCTCTAGTGATCGATCCATCTACAAAACCTAACTTGTTTCTTCCTAAGAGTGCAACCTTCATCGCACGAGTCCATAACATGTAATTCTCCATTCCGACGAGCTGAATTCCAATTTGCAATGAACCTGGTCCATCAGATGCACTCAAGTGCAGAGGATGATGATAATCGATTAGAGGTACTGATCCTGTACTAGTGACTGGAATAGGTGATGAATTACTTGCATCCGCCATTGTAGGATTCGTCATTGAGCTCTGTGTGGCTCTGATACCATATCAAAACATACTCAATTGAAGAAGAAAACTGTAAAACGTAGAGAGCATTTGTGGGAGCTTTTCTTCATAGACTCAAAAACTGTGAAGTTATGTACAGGAGTAATGCTTTTATACATTGATGACTAACTCACAAACTTGTAACTAACTAACAACTTGTAACAAACTTAATTAATAATCCAGTGTGCAGACGTCTTCAAGGCACTGATGTGCACTTGATCAATTCCTCAACAATAAGGATTATAAAAAAGTTATTAGCAACTTTTCTAATTTTGACTTTAGGCCACCAATGTGTTTGAGTCGCCCTCATGCCTGGACCTCTCTTTAAGATACTTGATTGAATATTGATCTTTACTTCTTTTCTTTTTAACTCGAGGGCCAAACTAAGCTAGCATAACATGTAAACATACTGAGAATTGCAGTTTAATTCACGTCCTCCATGATTGTAGGGATTGATAGAGACTTCTTGAGGACTATTAAATTGAGAGAGTTCAGTTGTGAGACTATTACAAAGGGCATGACCTATTACTTGTAGTCTCTTTACGTGCAAACAACGTAACACAACTTGATACGGAGCTTAGGGAGAATAATTTTTTTAATTTTGTAGTCTTAAATTAAGGATATGCAAATCTTGTGATCTTAAACATGTCATGTGAATAGCTGGAATTAAAGAATCATCAAAAAAGTAAATAGACATTCTTTTTGAGATAGATAAAATAAATTAAAGATAGGACAAACAAGTTGAAACAGAGTTGTGTACTACTTTTGTTAGCATCATATATATTATATATGCAACTTCCACCCAAATCCCTAAAACACCTCAAAAAGTGATGTTATAATATAATAAACCAAGTATAGATCATATAAGTTGGTGCTGGTAATTGAAAATAGGCAAGTTGAAAGGATACATCCAAAACGTACCCATCTTAGTAATAGATTCTGTCTATCAACATAATCTACTTTTCTTCTTCCTTGTCAAAAATTCACAAACATCGTCGTTTCTTGGAAATCCCTTATTATTTTTGGTAAATATGAATTTCTGTTTGGCTTTTGTACACTAATTTAATAATATGAAGTTTTGGGAGTTAAATGAATGACAATGAAATGGACGTATATGATTAAAGCCTTAAGGGGAGATATGTTTTTTTAGTGGTAGAGTTATGATTTTTCACTAAAAGGTTTAATATATGAAAAATAGTAAACAAATGAAAAAGATTTTTTATTTTTTTTTATTTTTCATCCAACAAATGAAAAAGTTAAAAAGAGTTCAACATATCTATTATATATACATAAAAATAATTTTAATTATATATAAATAATATAATTACTATTTCAAAGTCGATTTATCAAATCTCCTTACCCCTACCTAGCTCCGTCTGTGTCTTACGTTCATGCATCGATCAGTAAAACCTGATGGTGAATAAGACGCATATCTAACCATTTTAGCTGACCCAATTTTCCATCTTCATTGTCCACATCTCAATGAAGCTGTCTCGAAAGCTCTCGTTTTTTCGATTTTATTTTCATCGCATTTTAGCTATATACGTTATCAGTGATTTTTTTTTCTTTTTTACACTATTTGGAATCTATTATATACTCCTTTCGAATCAAATATTTGTCGTCCTATTTACTATTATTTCCTACTCTATAGCTAATGGAATTTTCAAAAATTATTTCGTTTCACTTTAAAAGTTCTATGTCCCAATTTATATGACTAACTTTTTTTTTAGTCGGTTCTAAAACACTTTTTTATATTTAATAACAATTTAACTTTAAAGTTTTTATTTTATCCTTAATAAAATGATTCATAGCCACAGAAATATTTATTGCTCATTTTAGACCATAAATTTTAAAAATCTTTATTTTGTTTTTAAAGTCCACAAGGAAACGAGATTTCAAGTACCTATGCAAATTATCCAAGGGTTCATACTGTTCAGTACAATCAAAATCGGCGATTAAAAACAAAGATACTTCGCAAGTCAAAAGTGTACAAACCGAATGGCAATGAGTTTACGATCGTAGATCATGCAGTAAGAATGAGAGTCTCGATAGGCAACAAAGAAGAGAACGACGATGTCGATGAGGAAAGCAATTTGGCCGGCGATATCGAGAAGGAACAGGTTTTCCGGGAGTCCTCTGAAGAAGCCAAACTCCAGGGGAGTGAAGAAGGAGGAGTACACCGCCCATATCAGAATGAACTGCGTCCACAGTATGTACCACCTGCATTCAAAATTCTGATTTTATTACGCTTTGCCGGAAAGTGGGTCAGGTTTACTGGTTGTTTCCTTGGCGCCAATGCCCAATGAAATACAAGGATTAAAAAATTAAACACGTTTTTTAATTAAAAAAGGAAAAGGAAAAAAAATGAGGAAGGGGTTTAATATTACACTTAGGACACATTTATGTAATGAATAAAATGAGTTAAATCTTAAGATAATTTTTTAGCACCTTAATTCTCTTGTTTGGTTATAAAGTCTAGAAAAACTTATATCTAGATTAATAATTAGGGAGTATTAAAATTAGCTATCTTCACCTTCGTGCTTTATCTCGAAATAAAATAATTAAAATGACAAAAATACCCCCTCAAACCTTTTTTTATACATTATTTTCACACATATTACACTTATGGAGTGTATTTACAAACAACTCATTCACTAATAAATAATACCATCCTAACTAATCTCAAGTCTCAACATAACTAATTAATTACATCAAAACTTATCTTCAAACCAAACAAACCCTTAAGGTTTAAGAAAAATTCTATGTTAGGAAATTTATTAAATAATTAACAGTTCAAAAAACCTATAAAAATTTAAATGACTTTCCGAAGTTCATCATTGTCATATAAATAGAAATAATGAAAGTAATGTGACAAAAGGCTATTGGATTTTTCCTTAAATAAGCATGACTGACCAATTATCAGGGTGAATAATAAATCCATAGCAGTGATCTCTGCGTCCCCTGCTTCTACTACTATTATTATTTCTAACACTAACAGTACTACTGTTGTCAAGAGTAGAGTAATTCCGCAGCAGCTTCAACCGATTCTTCCAATTAGACGCATATAATTTGTTGGAATTGGAAATTTCTTCATTAAGATCCTCAACCTTAAACTCTTCTTCTTCTTCTTCTGAATCTAATTCTCCGGATCTTCGTTTTCCTCTATCCATGGATTACTTACTACTTTAATTGTTAAGTAATAAAATTCGACTAGTAATTTTTCTGTTTTTATTCAATGTTGGTCTTATAGATGGAGTCAATTATTAATTAGTAGCTGTTGCAGGATACGAACCGTTGGACATGATGAAGTGGTTTCAGAATATATAGCATTGGACGAGGAATATAATCTTTTTATGTCTACTCTAGAATCAAATGTATTTTAAAGAGATAAGCACAAAATTTATTCTGCTACTAATTTTATTCATTCATATCTAATTACAGTGTGAAGTTTTATTCTAGCAATTTTGATAGAGTATAACGTAAAATCTGTGTAAAGTGTCGGTCATGTGTTGGTGTGATATATCACAAATACAATAAATTACAATTGAAAACTAAATTAATGAAAATGCATAAAAATATATTCAGGTTGAGGTACGAATATCTTGTTCTCTTCAAGGAGATTTTAGCTCATTGTGGCATAATCTACACAGATCCAGCAATAGTACTCTTGACTTGTCCTCTCCAAAATACAACAGTCCAACGACGTGGTACAACTCAAGCAACTCTCAATTAGTCGAAGAAATTCATCAATCAAATTAGGTTCCAAAGTAACTATTCAACGGATGGGGAATAGCAGCAAATCAATATGATACCCTTTAAAAATATTAAATAAAATGCTGCTCCAACAATCTTGTAATCCTTTTTCTTTAGTACATATACTTTAATTTTCACATTGATCTATTACAATGCCATGGTCACGTCCATTCAGGTGCACATAGTGATAATGGTTGTCCATTCCTTTTTGGTTTATTTCACCTTTTTTGGATTCCTTTTGTCTTTGACTTTATCAAAATGTGCTTATAGTTTTCTCTTTTATGGGGTTGATATTTTAGTAAACTTTACAACACACTTTTCAAACGTTTGTAATTGTAATAAATAGGTAGTGTAATGAAATTTTAAGTCCACAGATTGATGAAACTAAAAGACATTATCATTAAGTTTCACTCGTAAATTTAAAAGTCTATTATAGTGGTTATTTTTGTAAGACATGATCAAATAGTATATCAATGGATGCTATTTCTATTATTTTCTTGGATGTCTATCTCTTATTATTATTATTATTTTGATAAAGTACTGTGAAATTACCACTAACCAACAACATAAATACGTACAGAGCACCTAACCTAGCTCTCTCCTTCATATATAACTATCTACTTAATTCTTCAATATATTTATCATGTACCCATCTCACCTATAGAGAATCTTGTTTTCCGGCCGGCTCTCATAATAAAAGGGTATTACCCATATATGCAAAAATAAAATAAAATTGTGTCATCTTATTCTTTAACTAACTAATTAAGAATTGCCCGAAGCAAGTGTAGTAACTAGTAAGGTTCAAAATTTAATGAATAATGGGCTACTCCCTTTACCTTTTTTTTTTTGTACAGAGGAGAATTTGATAATATAACATACGCCTAATTCACATATTGTGTGTTGCATTTCATTCTATATCAAAGCCATGTGGGCTTTCTTTATCTCATTATTGATGAATTTTATGAAAGAAGTTTTAAGAACCTTTTAATATATTTTGACTTGAGATCATCAAATTCAATCCGTTGAATCGCCCTGGCATCTATTCTATTTAAAATCATTTAATAACAGTATAAAAACATATTTATATATAAGTACTATACATTACTTAAATCTATTTTAAATCGACATGATCCATAATTCCGCACAAATCATAATTAACCTCTCAAAAAAGCCACAACGCATGCACAAGTATAAACATTGCAGTGACGGTTATGATTTGTAACTAATTAAAATTATATCAACTACTTGTAGCTCTCAACAAATAAAAAATAAAAAATGGGCAGCTTCCTTTCAAGTCACTAAAACCCCCCTGAAAAGTGATGAATGATGATGATACTAATGAGGTTTAGGGGATTAATTATGAAATGCGCATGACATTGAGAATATAATACTAATTCATAATATTATTCATCATTGGCATTATTAATATTTTCTTATTTGGCAAACACATATGGACCGGTAAAGAGCCTTTTTCTTCTACAAGCCAGGGGTCCAACTTGTTTGCTACTGCTACCTAATATAATAAGTGCTATGGGTTTACATTCATGCATCAGAAAATTAAACACATCGATTAAGACACATATTATATACACAACAAGTCATTTTAGCTGACTCATATTTCCATCATTTTCAGTTTTTACTCTAATATTTATGTTATCCACATCAAGAAGTTGTCTCCAAAGTCATCTCCCCACCCCCACTCTCCTTAATATTTTTATCATTTTAAAAAAATAATCTAAAGATAAAGAAAACAAGCAATTCCAGTAAAGTAATTAATGAACGAAATGTCTCACATTCAGTAAATGAATATAATTAATATTGAGCTCCTTATAAGATTTAATATTCTCCTTTCTTCGAACGTACTAGCTAGCTCTTGAATTATATTGAATCTCAACTCCAAAAGCTAGCTCTTGAATTATATCGAATCTCAACCTCAAAAGCTAGCTCATGAGGGAAGGATTGTCCAAGTCTATATAAGGAGACCAAATTCTCATCCCTTCTTCGATGTGGAAATTCTTAACACTCGCCCGCACGCCCAGACTGGAGCATGGACACTATAATATGGGTCCAACATTAGTGAACAAGGAATCGGGACGGGCTTGACTCTGATACCATATAAAGATAGATTTTGGGTCTAACTCAACCCAAAAAGTTAGCTCATGAGGGAAGAATCATTCAAGTCCATATAAGAAAACCAAATTTCCATCCCTTTTTCGACGTGAAATTTTTTAACAAATTGGAATGAGATTTTTGAAATGTAAGCAGTATGATGAAATTGGAAGCTACCAAGAACATAACTAGTGGCCATGTGTTGCGTTAACGAGAATGATTGTACAAAACGGCTACGCTAGTGCAAATTAATGTTTTTAGCAGCATGTGGGCCATGTGTTACTAGCGACATTTTGTAATTGTGCGACTGCTGAAGACTTTAATACAAAGTATTACTCCCTTCGAGTAGTATTTTTAGGTTTTCATTTTGTTTCAAAAGCAACCGGTGTTTTACATAATTAAAGATTAAATGATGTTTTTTTAAAAAATTAAATTTAAATTAAGAGAATTTTACATAATCAAGAAATTATTTTCTCATTCCAAAATAAGTCATATTTTTACATATATATATATCTTTTGTTTTAAAGAGACAATTTTTCCTCCAACACATTTGATTAGTGGTAAGAAAGTAAAACACTGTTTTTTTTTAGGAGTGAGTAGTTTTTTTAAAAGGGTGTGTCTGATAATGTATTTATTAAAAATACATTAGAAAAATACATCTTACTCTTTAGGGATGAATAATTTTCTTAAAAAGATACTCATTTTATTCAACAATAGTTGCACACTGTACTATTTTGGAATGTCCAACAATATTTGTCCACTGTATGAAATTAATGGATAATTTTATACTTGATTCCTAATTTACCTTTATCATTAATTATAGTCATTTTCCTATTACATTTTTTCAAGACACTTGTATTTATTATATTCAAAGAATGATATAATAAAATTATTCTTCTATTTATAGTTTCTTAAAAAGTATGCAAAGTTAATACTTAGTAGGCAATTATTATTGGGCAGAAGGAGTATATACCAGCTAAAAACACCATTTATTTTTATGGAGGAAGTATTACATTTGTGCCAAAGGGGTACTTAATTAAATAGTGAAAAACCAGCAAATACCGACTTGCATATTACAAACAATTTAAACTCAATGGCTTACTTGCAATCGTTATGAGTCCGGAGCCAAAAGGGCAAAAAAAATTGCCAAAAATTCCAAAAGGGCACATCATTTTTTTTTAAAACCAAAACGGCAAATTCGCTCCTACCGGAGCGATTTTCCTCTGACACATATTAACGCCGTGCACTCCTTTAATATAAAATCGCCGCTGGGCCCGAGATTTTTGTCTAATTTTTTTTTTTTCTTTTTTTCACTAAAATCGCTGGCACAACAGCGATTTTTTAACTCTAATTTTTCCTCCACCGAATATCGCTGCTATGGCAGCGTTTTCATAACAAAAAAAAAATTGGCAGCTTTTTGTAAAAACTTTTTTTTGGAACATCGCTGCCCTGGCAGCGTCTTCCTTAATTTTTTTTTCGAAAATCTTTTCTTAATTAGACTGCCTTTTCAGATTTTTTTGTTAAAAAAATTACTTTTTAATAAAAACACTGCCTTGTTTTCAAAACGAAAAACAATTTTAAAAAATAAAAATTGAAGAGAAACGAATTTTTAAAAAAAAGAAAAAAAAATTAACAAAAAAGCTGTCAAGGCACAATTTTCAGCCTTTTTGACAGCTTTTTTACAAAAAAAAATAAAATATATTTCTTGAAATCGCTGCCTTGGCAGCGATTTTTGTAAAAATATTCTTTTATTTATTTATTTTTTGAAATTTCTGTCAGCTAGTCAAGATCTGATGGTAAAATAAAAGAATAGAAAAAACGCTGCATGGGCAGCGATTTAAAAAAAAATAAAAGAAATTCACCATCAGATCTTGACTAGCTGACAGAAATTTCAAAAAATAAAATAAAATAAAAGAATATTTTTACAAAAATCGCTGCCAAGGCAGCGATTT
>NW_006239391.1:295636-305356 GCF_000226075.1 Solanum tuberosum | reverse complement strand
TTTTTTGTAAAAAAGCTGTCAAAAGGCTGAAAATTGTGCCTGGACAGCTTTTTAGTTAATTTTTTTTTCTTTTTTTTTAAAATTCGTTTCTCTTCAATTTTTACTTTTTTAAATTATTTTTCGTTTTGAAAACAAGGCAGTGTTTTTATTAAAAAATAATTTTTTTAACAAAAAAATCTGAAAAGGCAGTCTAATTAAGA
The DNA here is from genome assembly GCF_000226075.1 of Solanum tuberosum. Classification (NCBI taxonomy): domain Eukaryota; kingdom Viridiplantae; phylum Streptophyta; class Magnoliopsida; order Solanales; family Solanaceae; genus Solanum; species Solanum tuberosum. Next base: position 305,156 of record NW_006239391.1, on the reverse strand, counting down.
AAAGATTTTCGAAAAAAAAATTAAGGAAGACGCTGCCAGGGCAGCGATGTTCCAAAAAAAAGTTTTTACAAAAAGCTGCCAATTTTTTTTTCTATGAAAACGCTGCCATAGCAGCGATATTAGGTGGAGGAAAAAAATTAGAGTTAAAAAATCGCTGTTGTGCCAGCGATTTTAGTGAAAAAAATTAGACAAAAATCGCTGCCCTGGCAGCGATTTTATGTTAACGGAGTACACGGCGTTAATATGTGTCAGAGGAAAATCGCTCCGGCAGGAGCGAATTTGCCGTTTTGGTTTTAAAAAAATATGATGTGCCCTTTTGGAATTTTTGGCAATTTTTTTTGCCCTTTTGGCTCCGGACTCCAATCGTTATAGCCAATATTTGGTGTTCGACTACTGCATCCTATTTACTAGACTAGACGCATCAAATAGTCAGATTAGACTGCATTTAGATGGATATGTAGACATTAAAATTTAAGATATGTTCAATTTTAACGAGGACTCTATACATGTTCAATCCACTTAGATTTTTGAAGGTTACTCAACCCCTAAACCTTAGTTCTTATCTATATAAAGAGTAGTATAGTTTCTTTGAAAATTATATTGTCTCAAGATCTAAAATTATCATACCAATCAACTATCTCTGTTTGAGTGACCACATTATTATTAGTAACCTTGATGAAGAGGTTACATGCATGTGGTAAGATAACCTATCTTTTTGAAGTAGGATTTGACATAAAGTCTTGTGGTGGTCCAATTGGATATGTGATCAACTTCTGCGTGGCTAATGCTAATTGGCCGATTTGTAACTTTTTCACTCCTTGACCTTCATGAAGCTATCTATCTAGCTCCAACTTGTTTTAAGAAAGATCAGTTGATTGAAAATCTGTCTCCTCCATAGACATTAATCTCAAGGCATGATTGGACAATATTGCTACAAGTTGCTAATTGTCTACTTTGGCTTAATTTTATCCTTGAAGATCAAATATTGTAGCCAAAGTTATTTTTCTAGATTTAGAAAGACTAGTTCTTAGTCATTATATTGATTATGATTGAACATGTAAACCTTCTCTGGCTCATCAAAGTTGAAGATAGAAATCCTGAGACAGTGGTAAAATTTCGGCATTTCCCGAGTTTCTTGAATTCATGAGATGAATTAATTCAGCATATAAACACAACAAACTCCTTAGTATGCCATGAATCATCAGGCTTATCGGTTTGTTTTAGACAGAAAGTATATATATATCTAGAAAGAATAAATAGATTGACTATATTATAAGGATTATAAAAAAGTTATTAGCAACTTTTCTAATTTTGATTTTAGGCCACCAATGTGTTTGAGTCGCCCTCATTCCTGGACCTCTCTTTAATATACTTGATTGAAAACATTTGATAGCATGATTCATATTGATTAATTGATAGATATCAATGAAAAACTTCTATTGATCTTTACTTCTTTTCTTTTTAACTCGAGGGCCAAACTAAGCTAGCATAACATGTAAACATACTGAGAATTGCAGTTTAATTCACGTCCTCCACGATTGTAGGGATTGATAGAGACTTCTTGAGGACTATTATTAAATTGAGAGAGTTCAGTTGTGAGACTATTACAAAGGGAATGACCTATTACTTGTAGTCTCTTTACGTGCAAACAACGTAACACAACTTGATACGGAGCTTAAGAGAATAACTTTTTAAATTTTGTGGTCTTAAATTAAAGATATGCAAATTTTGTGATCTTAAATATGTCATGTGAATAATTGGAATTAAAGAACCATAAAAAAAATGGACATTCTTTTTGAGATAGATAAAATAAATTAAAAATAGGACAAACAAGTTGAAACAGAGTTGTGTACTACTTTTGTTAGCATCATTATATATGCAACTTCCACCCAAATCCCTAAAACACCTCAAAAAGTGATGTTATAATATAATAAACCAAGTATAGATCATATAGTTGGTGCTGGTAATTGAAAATAGGCAAGTTGAAAGGATACATCCAAAACGTACCCATCTTAATAATAGATTCTGTCTATCAACATAATCTACTTTTCTTCTTCCTTGTCAAAAATTCACAAACATCGTCGTTTCTTGGAAATCCCTTATTATTTTTGGTAAATATGAATTTCTGTTTGGCTTTTGTACACTAATTTATTAATATGAGGTTTTGGAAGTTAAATGAATGACAATGAAATGGACGTATATGATTAAGCCTTAAGGGGAGATATGTTTTTTCAGTGGTAGAGTTATGATTTTTCACTAAAAGGTTTAATATATGAAAATTAGTAAACAAATGAAAAAGTTAAAAAGAGTTCAACATATCTATTATATATACATAAAAATAATTTTAATTATATATAAATAATATAATTAATATTTTGAAGTCGATTTATCAAATCTCCTTACCCCTACCTAGCTCCGTCTGTGTCTTACGTTCATGCATCGATCAGTAAAAACCTGATGGTGAATAAGACGCATATCTAACCATTTTAGCTGACCCAATTTTCCATCTTCATTGTCCACGTCTCAATGAAGCTGTCTCGAAAGCTCTCGTTTTTTCGATTTTATTTTAATCGCATTTTAGCTATATACGTTATCAGTGATTTTTTCCTTTTTTACACTATTTGGAATCTATTATATACTCCTTTCGAATCAAATATTTGTCGTCTTATTTACTATTATTTCCTACTCTATAGCTAATGGAATTTTCAAAAATTATTGCGTTACACTTTAAAAGTTCTATGTCCCAATTTATATGACTTTCTTTTTTAGTCGGTTCTAAAACACTTTCTTATATTTAATAACAATTTAACTTTAAAATTTTTATTTTATCCTTAATGAAATTATTCATAGCCACAGAAATATTTATCGCTCATTTTAGACCATAAATTTTAAAAATCTTTATTTCTTTTTTAAACTTATGTCAAAGTCAAACTACATCATATAAAATGAACAAAAAGAGTAAAATTTTTGTACTTTCTAAACCTTGTTGTTGTTTCAAAATTTGTTAACAATGCAATATGCATGAATGTTGGTTACAGTAATTCAATCACGAGGGCAAATCTTCAATTGAATATTCAGTATTTTCAAATCTACACTTTTGCATTTAGAATTTTAAATCAATTATGATGTGATACTTTTCAAACTCCATATCTGTATATATTACATAGAAATTCTTCTCTAAGAGAATTCCACTCATATATATCTTAATTCTTATGTAATATTTATACAAAGAAAATCTTTTCAAGAATTAGTCTGTTTTACATGTGAATTATGAGTAGTTTGTTATTGCCGCACATAAGGGAAGTAGACTCACTCTTAAGTCCAAGTTATACTAACCCATTGGCATTTTAGAAATAATCAATTGAATTTTTTTGAATAGTTATGAAGCCTTCGATTATTAAAAACAATCTGGTGAAGTTTGGTTGATTTTTAAGGTTGTTTGAATATGTGATATGGAATCATAATTCAGTAATGCTTAGCATTTAGTGTGTGGACAATTTTATTTTTTTCTGATACCATCTAAAGATATGTCACCTGAGCTAACTCAATCCCAAAAACTAGCTAACAAAAAGAAATTTATTCAAGTCTATATAAGAAAACCAATTTCCTATCTTCTATCGATGTGAAACTTCTTAATATAAGTATAAATTTATAAAAAAGATATCAAAATATATTTTTTAAAATTTAAGATAGATTTATAAGTAGGAAGCCGCCAAGAACATGACCACTTGTCCTCATGTCATAGTAATTATCATTACAAATGCAACTAATGCAAGTGGGAAAAATTGTTTTAAAACTGGCCCTAATAGGCCATATGTCACTGTCACATTTTTTGTATTTTTTCGACGGCTAAAGAAAAGTTTAACGTATACATTTGGAAGGAATCGGGAATCTACCTCAGTACTATATTGGATAATAATAATGACGTACCTAAAAGAAATGTATAGTGGATTAGTTTAAAATTAATTTTGTTTGGTCTTAATAAAGGGGATAGAGGAAAACATTATAGATAATATTGTTTACCAAAGCAAAATTTAATTAATTGATAATTGTTGATATCGATAAAAGATTTCAATTGATTAATTAATGAGGCATGAACATACCGCAAAAAAGTGTCGATTCATTTATATTAAGGGACGAGTTCTTTGCTATAGCTTTTGTGGAAATTAATATGAAAATCTTTTAAATCAAACGTTTCAAAAAATGTATTGTCACAACATCATTTACGATATAACTAATTTGAGAAAAAAAATTCATAAGACACAACATATAAGATATACGTTCAAAAATGCATCACAACATCATTTACGATCTAGCTAATTAGAGAACATATCTTCGTAAGACATAACATATAAGATATAGATAATAAACCTAATATAAATTTCGAATATATATATTCACAATGTTTTTTTATATATCACAAGCTTTAAATATCTTCTCCAAATATTACTATCAAGCTTGTGACAACCAATCCTCTAGTGAGCATAATCACATTTTTTGTATTATAGAAATTGTGAAATTAATTTGTTTTCTAATTAACTGTTGAGTATTAAGGATTGAAATCACTAGATGTTTGCGTAGTAATTTACAAAACATTGATATAAAATGCACTATTACCGCTCAAGATGGAGTAAACTTTATTTTTCATCTAAGAAATGATTAAATTAAACCTGTAAATACGTAATTAATTTTATATTCTAGTTCTAGTAGCACTATATACAATAAAAAAAAAGAAATTAAAAAGAGTCGAGCGTGACAACTAATAAAGACAAGCCTCTCCAAACGCACACTTGCATCATCATTCATATTATAGTTTATTATACAAAAAAAATATAATACAATATGTGTTGTAGCTGCTTATTTTTAATGGAATAAAAAATCAAGCTAAATCCTTATTAACAAATCCAAGTAAAGGTTTCTTGTCTTTTCAGCTATTTGCACAGTGCATCATGTTAGATTATTATGATTCACAAGCCTGATAAGGCGATGGGTCATCTTCCCTAATTTAACAACAAATTTATTTCGAGATTATAATTTTGAAATTAATTTATGTTTTCAATTAAAAAATAAAAATAATCTCAAACTTTATCTTATCCCATAATTCCAAAGCAGTGCAATGAGATAATGATGACATTAATTTTGTATAGTACGATATTAAGGGACAAATTACTTTGCACAATGAAATTAAGTATGATTATGATTGAATTTGAATTAGGAAACAAAAGTTTGCCAGATTCGTTGAAGTTACTGGAGAAAAGGTTGATTTCATTAGGTCCCAAAATTCCACAGATGATTTTAGCTGTGGAAATGGAGCATTTTTTTCCAGTACAGAGAATGATTCTGATTTTGATCTCAGATTCAGAGTGGAAGAATATACAAAAAAGTGAACCCAAAAAAAGAAAGAAAAAAAAAGAACCCCGTTCTATTTACAACAACTCGGATTCCATTTCCCAGTTTTTAGCTTGCTTTTTCCCTTTTTAGGTGGATTTCAAATCGATACTCTGTATAAAGGGATGTTGCAAAAGTTGATGAGCGCTCCATCTCTTACTGGACTCTTTCTGTAAGCAACACTTCATGAAATCATTGAATTTTTCCGACGTATTTTCCGGCAAACTTGGTGGTTCACCGAAGCATATCGCGCACATAAGTGTAGCCCAATCCGGTCGCTGTCCCGGCGGCAAGAACGGAAAGTGGCCCATGTACAGTTCCATTAAAGTGAGACCTAAGCTCCAAATATCAGCTGCGTAACCGTTGTAGTTAGCTCCATAAGTGTCTGGATCAAACCTTTCTGGGCTCATATATGCACAAGTCCCGACGTATGAATTGCAAGGATCCAAAGTCCTTCCCATGATTTTGCTCACTCCGAAATCAGCGATTTTCACTTCCATCTCACGATTCACCAAAAGGTTCGAAGGTTTCAGATCTCTGTGAATGATTTTGTGACTATGTAAATAGTCTAATCCACCGAGCACTTGCTTAGCGATTTTCGCTAAACAGAGTTCGGAGAAAGTTGATTGTGATTTAAGAAGATTTTCTAATGTACCGGCGTTCATATACTCCATGAGAATACCGATATCCCCTCCCGGCATATCAACAACTCCGTGACACTTGATAACGTAAGGAGAATCCGTCCGACGAAGGATTGAGATTTCCCGGAGGATCTGACGACGAATCTCTGGGTCACTATCACCGTGAACAACTTTAAGAGCGTAGATCGCGGAGGTCCGCTTGTGACGGACTTCATACACAGTTCCACCGTTTCCATGACCGAGAACCTTAAGCTTTTCAAGTTCCGAAATGGAGATAGTAGTAGTAGAAGCGGTGGTGGTAGTAGTAGTAGTGGTGGTGGTGTTGGCGGTAGAGTTGACGGTGGATACGGAAGAAGGAGGGAGAGGTAAGGGAAAACGAGGACGTCGTTCAGAGGGTTCCGGTAAGGGAAGACGGAGATTAAGGTGTCGGCGATCACGAACTAAGGCCATGTGAGGGGTGAATGGGGTCGGATCCGTTTGAATAAATTGGAAGAGAAATGGATTGTTCTTTTTTCGATTGTTAAAAGGGGGAAGGATTGTATTATATAAGTGGAGAGGAGAAAGCACGTGGGAATAGTGTAGTGTAGTGTAGCCACCCCACCATGTAAGGAAGGAGGGAGGATATGGGGGTGGGGGAGGAAGGTGTGCGGATAAATGTGAAAGTTAGATGAGATTTCATAAAATCTTTATGTTAAAAAAGTTTTTGCCTTTTTTTCCCATGATTTTCTTCATTTTTTTAATATAGGTAAAGTGGTGAAATGAGCTGGAAAATTAATCTACATCATGTGATCTTTAATTAAATGCAACTTAGAAAGAAAAAATCTAATATAACCACCAAACAAGAGAAGGTTAATTTGTTTGGTGAACAAGGAAGTTTCTTTACTACTAACCATGACTAACCATTATTATCGGTCATTGCTATCACTTCTATTTGCTATTATCACTGTCGCTGTGAATCACTACTGTCAATAGTATTACTGTCAATTATCACCAATAATATTATTAACCATGCACAAAGCATTCTTCAATCATGAAACCAGCCACACCGTCAACTATGGACATCAACCAACCTCACCATTATAATCACCTTCGCACTAATCACTACAACAGCAATCACGTTCCTCATTACAACTATCATCATCACCGTTATTAAACACAAACACCAACTATTACTATCACAGACTATTTCCACTATCGTTAGTGGACATACATATTTCATAGTTTTTATTAAATAATAGTTTAATTTTATTAAACTTATACTTTTTAATATTCAATTATTTTATTAAAATTTATATTTATTATTTTAATAATAAATAAAATATACACATTGAAATACTAGAAAATAAATAATATTATTATTCGATGCTCAAATATATCTAAGAAATAACTTAATCAGAACGTCTTAATTTTAATTTTAATAGAAACAAATGGAGCGAGTATTTTATACGAATTGATCTTTTTGGAAATGAGGTGCTGTGTTTAGTGCTAAAAATACTATTGTGATTTATAAGATTTTGACTCTTTCTGTATATTTTATGTAGCATGCGATTCATCAGTCTCGAAATGGTAAGTTGGAGAGTTTAGAGTATACACGTTAAAATAATACTCATATTATTAAGTATTGATTTGGACACATTGTGGAACTTTTTTTAATTTTTTTTTTTAAAAAAAACACACATTTTAAAAAATATTTTCATTTATTCTTAATGACACCCTGTTATAGGAATTACATAACATTTTCAAAGTCATAAAATTTAAGGAGTATTTTTATATAAAACTAATAAGACATATAAAACAAAACTAGGTGAATATCAAAATAAGGAAATTAAACAAAATCACATATACAAATCACAATTTTATAATAAATCATAATTTTTAATAAGAAATAAATAATAGTTTCTCTATTCGTCTCCATTTATGTGGTGTTTGACAAAGCATGAGGGAAAAGAAAAGAAAATACTTTTAAATCTATGATTTAAAATAAATCTTAGGCCTTATATAAATATAAATTATTTTAACTAATGAATTGAAAAATCAATTCTTTTTGTTCAAAAATAAGAAAAAAAAACATACTCTATTCCAATTACTATTTAGACAGTTAAAAATAATTTTTCTTTGACCAATAATTTCATGTTAATTTGTTAGTTGTTGAAATTTATATTGTAATAATTTTTAAAATATATAAAATTATTTTTTATAAAAAATAAAAATTGTATTTAATTTACACGTGTAACCAAAAGCCAAATGGATTTTGGGTGGCTTAGGAAATAAAAAGGATAAGACCTAAGAGAGAAGGTGCGCCGGTAAACCTCGTCGAGATAAATCTTTACGCAAAGGTTTTGGCTCCTTCTTTAATTTTTCTATTAAAAATCTGTGGATGAATTTATCACATGTGATTTAAATTAGGAATAATATAATACTATAGTAGTAAGAAACAATCCAAAAATAGCCATCAAATTAGTTCCAAACAAGTGAACTTTGTTTTTTGTGATCATCATTATGTAGCCTAATACAACACAATTAGAGTGGTACCTTGGTTTTAATTCTTTGACCTAACAATTTGCATAATGTAAATTATTTTCTAGTATCAATCAATAAAACAACAGATTGAAGATTTTGTATGTTTACTACTATGATTTAATCTTTCTATAAAATATAATTGCCTTTTGGCTAATTAATAATTAAAATGTTTTCGTACAATATTATTTTAAAGAAAAAGTTTTTTTTTCCAAGAATTGATGATGTTGCTTATCATCCCGAATGACATATATCCAAAAAAGAACGATGACTTAAATTAATCATAACCAACCTAACATGTTTAAGACCAAGAATAAAGTAATTTTTATATATGTGAATCTTAACAATGATTTTTTCAATTTTCAAATGATATATTTACATACTTGAAACTATGTACAAGAATGTGCGTAAATCGTCACAATCTAATAACAAAACTATTCTATAAACTTTTTGAAGAAATCGTAGCTAATAAAATTATTTTAACTTTCTTAACACTAATATATATGCCGTATACTATTAGAGAGAATTGTAATAATTAAATCAGAAATTTATTTATTTATATATTATTTGATGTGCATTTAATTGCTGTATTTATTTTAAACATGTTAGACCTTGCAAGTTTTGCGATGCATATGTTTTCTTTTTACATGCTGCGTCTTTTTCTTTTTTGTGTTATTTTAGAAAATAGAAGTCCTGTAGTTGATAAAAATGTCACTATGAGATATTTTTCTTAGTGAATATGAAAAATGCTTGCTATAGTTATTATATCCACATGAAACATGTTTTTTTATTCTTTCTTTTAACATTTTATTCCAGAATAAATAGAATATTTTACAATTTCATGGATGATAAAAAAAAAACTTATTTCGTAACGTCAAAATCACTTTGCATAATTAAGCATCATTTTATTTTATTTAGAAAGAAAAAATCCCCCCCCCCCCCCCCTCTCAAACAAATAAAAAGAGGCGGGGATT
>NW_006239391.1:292492-295333 GCF_000226075.1 Solanum tuberosum | reverse complement strand
ATTTTTTTTTAATTTGAAAAAAAAAACCCCCCCCCCCCCTAGCTTAATTAAGCATAGTAGAGGGTCACTTATTCACTAAATAATTTTCTGGTAACTAAAAGGTCACATAACTTGATAGCATTTGATACAATAACATAAAGTCCCTCCCCCACAACAACCAAGAATGCGAGAATCATGCCACTAAAGGTTCCCATCTTTGTTTTTTTTTATTAAGAGATTTGAAAAAAAAATATTCCCATAATTCTAATTGATGTATTATAGTTTGATTGATACAGAGTTTTAAAAATATGGGTAGAGATTTTTTTTTGAAATAGTGTCATAATTTGAGAATTTTACACAAACATATAGTGTTAAGAGCTAATTACATCATATCTTTTTCAAATTACAAAAAAAAATCCTTGAATTTAGGGGAATCTGGATACATTCCAAAACGTCCTGATACATCGCGTCTCATTTTCAGATACATCACATCAACGTCTCGATACATCGCATACATCTCAATACATCGAAGTGATGTATTACGTGCCGATACATCGCGTATAGTGATGTATTCGATCGATACGTTACGTAAAGTGATGTATCCAACCGATATATAGCGTAAAGTGATGTATTTGAGAATAGGAAAATAGAGGTTTTTGTAATTTTTTAAAATGGTAGAAATTTTTAGAAAATATAATAAACTAAGTTATGTATTAAGTAATTTTTCTTTAAATATTTTATCATCATTTATTTAGACAGATTTAAAAAAAAATTATATCATATAAATTGATACATATTCCTTTTATATCGATATGTTGGGAATTTTAACTTGGATCAATTTGTTTATTTTACTACTTTACCTTTTCATAATTTCGTTTTAATCTTTTGTAGTTTTTAGGAAATTTAAAATTGAAACAAGAAATTCCAAAAGATTACATATGGCAAGTTATGACATGATAGATGTATTAGGTAACAGACAAAGGCGGCTATATTTATCCCCTGAATTCACTGAATACATTCAATCTTGTTCACTTTCAACCAATTAAAACTTAATTATTACTATTACTAATTGGGCAGTGCCTTAACATCTTATTTTGGGTGCTACCGACTTCTTTCACCATTCTATTTTAGGTGGCATTGTTTAATTTAATTTATTATTTATAAAATTTTAACTTGTAATCTAAATAACTTTTAAATATATAATTATAAATCATTATTTCATTGAAGATAAAAAGGAAATTTCGAATTTATTTCAGCACCAAAGCCGAGGCAGGACAAGTCTTGATCCGTTATGTCCTATTTTGTTTATTATCTTTTGAAAAATTATTTTATCTTGTCATGCATGACCTTATTTAGTTAGATTTTTTTTTTTTAAAAAAAGAATATTTATTTATTTTGTAATATTCCACCAATGGTATATCTTGTCTTTATTGCGGATTATTTTTCTTGGTTAACAATAATTGTCAATTTCTGATATTTACGGGTTCCTTTATTTTCTTTCTTCCCCACCACTTAATTATGACATATCAATTCAGATTCAACAATCAAAAGGAAGATAACGATAGCTATGTATGAAGAAATTATTTATTATTGATTTGACGATTTTGTAGGTAAAATATCATCAGTTAAGTAATTTTTGAATTATAAAAGAATGACTTTTTAAATGAACTATTCAAAATTGAATAATCATCTGAAATATAATTTCTAATATTTATCATCGGCGTTAGGACCTAAACCTATATTGGCTTAGGTAGATTGAAAGAATGACGAACAATTTATAGTATAAAACTCTTATAATGTTCACAAGTTTATATAAAAAAATATTTAGTTTCTAATTAAAACACAATAAACTAGTTAAGTTAGAGAATTATTTTTGTCGGCTAAATTAATTGGTTACGTGTACTAATATTTATCGCCATTTTAGCTGGTGGTTATATAATATGACCTGTGGGGGGTTATCCATTGTCATAATCCAACTGTACGCACATACCTTTTTTTTTTTTAATATAGTAGCTGGTACACAAATACACATTCCATTACAAATATTATAATAATACTAACACAAACATAAACTTTATATTAGTAATAATTATGTATAATTATAGTACTAATTATTATACCTACAAACAAAAGATTAGGTGTGCAAATGTAGCTGGTAATTGATTGTGACGTGCTATATTTTATTTTTTCGTCTTGTCGTATTATACTCAAGTGAGAATATCATGAAATTATTTTAAAAAAAACTTGCCTATTTAATATAAGTTGCTATATGATGCAGATTAAAGTAAGTAGGATCACTATTTCATTATTAATTTTGCGAATTAAATCTTATAGTAGTAAGTTAGGTAGCAAATTTGCAATTTTTAATTAAAAATTTTTTTTAGAAAAAAGGAAAGTGGAAGACAACTTTTCTGAAACATGAGTTTGAACTTCAAAAAAGAAGTAGCAAGATGCATGTGAATTTCTGATAAATTTTCCAGCTCATGCCAACCAAAAGAACTTGCGAGTAGATTTCAAGAATTTTTTCTAAATAATCAGTACGGAGTATTATTTTTTGGTTTCTAGATTAATGTGTCAAAAATGATTTCAGTCCCTAAGCCAAACTTGCAACGTATCTCTGTTTTTTTGTTTGTTTGCTTTTTCTGAATGGTGGTTTGAATTGTTTTTAGGGATAATTAGAGGGTTATCCCACTATAAAATTTTAAAATTAAATTTGTTCAGTGTTAATCACGGATATTAAATCATAGGATCATGTACACCGTATAAAAATGGGATTATCTACACGATTATAATGCGATGAATATGATAATTATCCTGTGAACCAAATGACCGTTCATCTACTGCATGAATTGTCACAATTAT
>NW_006239391.1:269619-292217 GCF_000226075.1 Solanum tuberosum | reverse complement strand
GGGCTAAAGGTGACACAAATAGTATGTGGGGACTGATTTGTGGATCGTGTGTGACTTTTTTTTAAATCTAGTGTTCGATATCTGTATTAGAGCTCGACTAATTTAGATTCATGTTGCGTAGGATCCCATTCAGAGGTTCGAACTTAAAACCTCTAATTAAGGAAGAAGCAACCTCATCCGCTTCATCACATCCGTGGTGGTATGTTTGTAACTTTTTAGTAGTCCAAATATGTGAAATGTTGGTATGTTTGTCACTTTTTAGTAGTCCAAAATATGTGAAATGGTTATTGTGTGCCAACTAATTAAAACTTGGATTACATATGACACTTATGTGTCTTATAGTTACTTACTATGTAGCTAGGCCGCAGCCACATTAATGGGTTTTTTTTTTTTTTTTTTTGGGATAATGGAAGGCCCGCCTATTTAGGCTTCTTATAAGTTGTAAGGAAAAATTATATAATTAGATATACATCACATTATGATTATCTATACTTTTAAAAAATCATGTATCTTATTATGAATTATGATTTTCTATCATACATTAAGGAAAATGTACTTAGACACGTGTATTTTTACAACCAGATACACAAAAATAGAGAGAAAGGTGAGCGAGATTCATATATATCCAGATACATATGAATCACACTAGATACATATATTTATATATATTTGATGTGATTCGCACCAGATACATGGGCGAGTGGCGAGCAAGATGGGAGAGAGGCGAGGGAGATTTGTTATGTATCTCACATACATGTGAATCCACTTGAATACAATGTATCTGGAACAAATTACACCTAATTTTTACCCCACGTATCTCCAAATATATGTATCTGGATATATCTGAATGTATCTATACGATCAAAAATCTGATAAGATACATAATAATATTGCAAAATAGAATGTATCTAAGTAATTAGCTCTCAAACTAGTGAGATTCATGTAAGTTTTTCATAATTCATCTAGCACCTATACGCTGTAACGAGTGTATCCAGGTCCAATTGAATGTCAACAGACCGAACTTATTGACTCATGCCAAAGTTAAAGAGCAGACCAGGAGAATTAGGCCCAAGTGCACAAATATTTTCTCGCTCTTTTTTTGTTGTTGTTAATAAGTTCACAAATATTCAATTTCGAGATTATCATTTAGAGTAATATTCATATTCATACTCATAGTGAGTAAAACATGAGATATGTGTCCGTTTGGATTGACTTAAAAAAAAAAGTTTTTAAGAAAAATATGAAAAGTTAAACTGAAATGACTTTTAAGTAAAAAAATAACTAGTACGGGGAGACCTACTTTTGGTTTTCGACTTATTTCAAGTCATTTTTAACTTATTATAAGTCATTTATGATCTTGTCAAATACTTCCGAACTTATTTTAAGTCATTTTTGACTTATTTTGAACTTTTTAAAAAATATTTGTCAAAACACTTTCAAAAGTAAAAAACTGACTTAAAAATAAATTTGATCAACTTTTAAGTCAATCCAAATACCCTCTGAGAAGAGGATAAAAAAATCACACGTATTACAGAAAACTAATTTTCTGGATATATTTGTCAATGAGTAAATACATTTTTTAATTGTATACAAACCATATGACCAAATTAGTCCCAACACTATGGATTCGATCCATCTACCACATGCGAAGGATAAAAGACCTCAACCAACTCAGCTACTCTCTCACCTCCTTCGAAAATAATTTTAATTATATAATTCATATTGGTAGTATAATATTTAGGAGTTATAACGGTTAAGTGATTTTTTTCAGTTCTCACATAGAAAACCTTAAATAACACGAGAGAAAAAAAATATAAGGGATGTCAATAGAAAATTTGAGTCATCAATTAAATGTCTCGAATTCAAATATAGAAATTCCTAATAGAGAATATTTTTCTTCAAATGGCTTTATGAATCTTGATTAATCAAATTACTAGGTTCTAAATGCTCGATAAATATACCAAAAAAGGGCTAGTTTTAAAAGACAATAATAATTGTGGAAAGATAACTTATTAAAGTAATTTATCTGTTTCAATTTGTATGTCATGTTTTTCTTTTGGTATTTTTTTTAGTAACACTTTAATTTTATATTTCCAAATATAATAACCACAAAATTAAAAAATATTTTGATGTATCTTCGATTAAGCACCCAAAGTCTCCTTAGAATGATTTTGCCTTCACATAATAACTAAAAGATCATTTTGTGCATTTTGTACCGTACTTTTTGTGTTGACTTTTAGCTCAATGAAAATATTTTAGTATTACGTACGGTACAGTGTAGGTGAAGATAATGTTATATTCAACCTTGAAGATTAAAGGGTTAAACTAGATATATATTCATCTCAATTATTGATATATTAAATAGAAAAGAAAAAAAAAGAAAAAAACACTAAAATATTGCTATGCATGTTACTAGGTTGATCACAAGATTAAAACTTTGCTGCAATAAATTAGGAGCAATGTTTGCTCCACTATTTATTTAATTTTAGAAAATATTGATCCCATCTGGCATCTAATCTTTCAGCTGGTTAATTATTTAAACATATTTTTAGTCAATAATATGACAGATTAAGCTCTCTTATATAGTTAATAATACACCACATAAAATAGAATTACAAGTACATAAACGCATTAACCAACTCCTTCGTGTCATCACTAATAGGTGTGTGGAGGGTAAGAATAATATTTATTCTTAACGAAGTTTCAATTTAATAAAACTGTAAGATTAAATTATTTTTTATAAAGATCACAAAAATTCGTCGCTTGAATACAAATAACTAGCCTTCCACTTTTGATACAACAATGATAGCTACATTACATAGGTAAATACATAAATAATAGCTATGTTTCGCGATTACACTCTAAAGTAGAGCTACTTACTGAATTTTCTTCAAAGAAATTGTCAGCATTTCTAAGTTTGGTGTGAATTATTGATTTTGTGCTCGAACTATTGTCTATCTTAAAAATAGTCATCTACTTGAATAATTAAACTTAAATACGCTCTTGATCTTGGCATATTGGTGAGATACACCGCTAAATTCTTGCCAAATTTTGGGGTGTTTTCAATACTTTTCGTAGTTTTTTATTAAGAGTCTTGTATTCCTACACGGGTTTAAGATCATTTGCTATGTGATATGATAGATCAGAAGTGTATTTAAATTATGGCGGAATACATAAACAAACCCCTAAATTTGTTGAGGTTTTCCTTCGAGGCACCTCAACTAAGTCATCTTTCTATTGAACTCTTGAATCATCTATAATTTGTAACTTTTAAACACACTTAGCTGATATGCCACAAAACTTCAACAAATATTTATTTTTGGTTGTGCTTGAAATTCACATTTCTCACGTGGAAAAAGCAACCAATCAAAACATTCCACTCATTTAAATAATTTACACATCAGCCAATCTAAAATAAAACCAAATAAAACCTTAAAAAACCAAAGGCACTTCATTTTTCCCACAATACCACTTTGATATGACCCAAATGTTCTTGTAGATGAGAAAAACCTAAGAAATTGGTGTGATTTCAATGATCTAGTGACATAGTTATGCTATTTACAACTAAAATCCTAAGATTTCAAAATAATACAAAGTCGAAAAGATCGTGTAGAAATTGAGCGAAACAACTCAAATGAGAATGATTTGTTAGAAATATTACTAAATGAGGTGCAAAAGAAACGATCAAGCAACAAATTTAGCTTGAATTTGCAGCTTATTATGGATGAATGCAAGACTTTTGGCAGGATGAAGTTCGTGAAGAAGTTAACCAAGTTTGCAAGGAGATTCACCAACTGTTGAACACCTTCCAAACCTTACTTTGGTAAGTGCTGGTAGTAATTTTAATTTTATTATACTTTTCGCGGCAAGAAATGAAGAAATCGCTGAAGAAGAGAGATACTTTGAGAAGCTCCAACTTAAAAATGACAATAAGGAAAAATAGAAAGAAAAGAGAAGAGAAATAAGAGGACGAGGGGGAAAATTAGGGTTGATTAGACAAAAAAGGGGGAAGAAGATAATTGTGGATTCCACATCAATTTTTTTTAAATCTCTTCACGCGCTCAAGTGACATGAGAACACATTTTGTGCCATGTCAGTCAATAATGTTTAAAAGGTATAGATTATGGATGGTTCAGGGGTTCAATAGGAAGATCGCGTAGTTGAGGTGCCTGAGAGGAAATTCCGAACAAGTTTAAGGGACGTTTATGTATTCCGCCTTAAATTATGTTAGTTAAATTGAAGATTATTTTTAAGACGGTCAATATAAAACTAATAATTAAGTTAAAAAGTAACTAAGTCATGCAAAAAGTGATAGTAAAATTCTGGTATTCTATTCCACCACAACACTCGTATAATTCCCCTATCCAATTTCTTACCACTTCCATCAACTCCTTTTTTTTCACCCAACATCCACAAATAATGAACCTTCAGCTTCCACAGATCATCTCCATGATCAATTTTCAATCTTCATACAACTAAAAAACGTCACTTGTGAATCTTGATCTATAGTTTTTTTTAAAAAAAACGATTTTTATTCCCTTGATATCTTCTCCTAAACTACAACTAGATAACTCCAATCAACAGCTATTTAAATACAATTTCTTATTCTCCCAACTCAGATTCCTAGATATTCATTTTCATCTTTTTCTCTGTTCCCAGTTTCAACTGAGTCAAAAACCAACTTCTTTAATTTTCTCCCAGCTATGGCGTCTCTTGGATTGGCTCAAAGAATCAGAATTGGACTTGATGGGAACTCGGGTGTTGAATTCCCGATGATGGATCGGGCGGGTCGGTTGAATTTCGGTAAAAAACGAGTTGGGTTCAGAGTTATGGCCTCAGAGGGCCAGTCTGTGGAGCCCGATCTAAGTGTAACTGTTAACGGGTTGAAAATGCCTAACCCATTTGTTATTGGGTCGGGTCCACCAGGGACCAACTATACAGTGATGAAGAGAGCCTTTGATGAAGGCTGGGGTGGTGTTATCGCCAAAACGGTAAAGCTTTATTCGACTTTTGTAGTAGTAATTCTTTCATGGATCCTTTTTTAATCCATATTTTTTTCAGCGGTGGATCTAGTGCCAGTTGTTCTGTTATCTGTTAGTAGTACTTCCTATCTTTTTATCAAAGTCTGATTAAGTAGGAAAACTAAAATGAAGAAACTAAATTGAGCTGTTGATTTGCATCTAATTGAGTATGGCAACTGCTCAAGTAAAGTTAGTTCAACATTTGGGAGAATGACATGAACTTATAGATCTTCTGAGATTGGAGATCATATTCAGAGGTGGATTCAGGATTTAAATTCTATTAGTTCAATCTTTAAGGTTCTTAGCATTGAACCCATTGTACTTTAAATTTGTTGCAATTTTAGTAAAATTTACTCATAATTTATGCTCTGCGTCGAAAGTATGTGGTTGAGATAAACCAGGTACCATAACATTGGATCCACCCTGAGATCATCTATGTAGGGTCTTGGATCAGTATGTGTGGAGTTATCATTTAACTTGTTATGGAGTTCTGCATGTGCTGATTCTAGATCAAGTAAACTGTAAATAGTACTTCTCTCAGATTCAATTTGTTTGTCTTACTTTACTTTTTAGTTCTTAAAAAAAGAATGTCTCCTCCCTTGTTTAACAATTCTTTAATTTCAACTTTTCATATGAGATGTTTAAAAGCTCAAAGATTAAATGACATTTTGTACTACTTATCTTTAATTCAAAACACAAGATTCAAAAGTCTTCTACACTTTTTTGAACTCTGTGTCAAGTCAAAATGGGACAAACAAATTGAAATAGAGGGAATAATTGTAACTGAAAAGTGCGTAAGCTCTTTTTACTTTTTTAAAGAATGTTTTTGTCTGACTGAAAAGTGAGATCAACACTTTTTACTTATTTCTGTTGTGAAAAGAGCAGAGAAGAAAGACTTTCCTTTTTTATTAATTATTTTTTCTTCCTTCAGGTGTCTTTGGAAGCCGATAAAGTTAAAAATGTGACCCCAAGATATGCTAAACTAAGAGCAGATGCAAATGGTTCTGCCAAAGGACAAATTATTGGGTGGCAGAATATTGAACTCATTAGTGATCGACCTCTGGAAACAATGCTGAAAGAGTTCAAGCAATTGAAAGAAGAGTATCCAGATAGGATACTTATTGCTTCTATCATGGAAGAATACAACAAAGCTGCTTGGGAGGAACTTATTTACAGATGTGAGGAAACTGGAATTGTAAGCATATGGGACTTAATGGATAAGATTTTGTTCTGCATTATAGTAGTGTTGTCGTATTGATTCTCTTTTTAGTTTTTATGACTCTCTCTATATTGATACTGTTTTACAGGATGCCTTTGAAATCAACTTCTCGTGCCCCCATGGTATGCCAGAACGTAGAATGGGTGCTGCTGTTGGTCAAGATTGTGATCTCTTGGAGGAGGTTTGCGGATGGATCAATGCTGTAGCCACAGTTCCAGTTTGGGCAAAGATGACCCCTAATATCACCGACATTACCAAGGTATTTCGTTATAGCATTTATAAAACAGAGCTGATAGATCACTAAAATGTTCAAACCAGGAACCAATTTCATATGTCATGAAGGTCATAACTTCTCCTATACATCATCTATAATCTTCATTTGTTACTAAAAAGTTCTCATATTAACCCTAAAGTAGGGGGAAATTTCATTGTGGAGCTTGTATATGCTGTTAGTTTTTTGGAGGACGGAGTGTGCCTCATTCCTCCCTAAATCAACCTGATGACATAGTGTAATTTCTTCTTTGGATCATTCTATCTTGCACCATTTGTGACCCCTTTACTTGTTTGGAGATTAAGCTTGGTTTTGTTTCAATGTCTCTCTATTGCACTTTCCAATTGTAGAGTCCTTACCAATTTGAATGAGGTCGATAATGACTGTTAAGGACTTGGGAAGTGTGATTGTGAGTTCTTTAGAGCTGTTTGATGATTATTAGTTTGGCGTGTAAGTGGACCACCTTGGCTTGAAATGAAGTGATATATTTATCATTAATAGTCTCTATGTCTGGATTAAACCATCTTCACTTCACTTCCCTACTGTAATTATGGCCTCCCACTAGTTTGTTATTCACTCATGTCCAACAAGTTATCAACATTCTTTCATGTAAAAGTTATTTCTTCGCTGTGTTTCTTATTTCTTCTTCTTGGATTGTAGCCGGCTAGGGTGGCTCTTAACCAAGGGTGCGAGGGGGTATCTGCTATAAATACAATCATGAGTGTAATGGGAATCAATCTTGACACCTTGAGGCCCGAACCTTGTGTTGAGGGGTTAGTATCTCTACATTGAGAAGTATGCTGAATTAAAATTTTCTGCTTTTATGATTCCGGCAATTCATTTTCTACTGTTTTCCTAAGCTACTCTACTCCTGGAGGCTACTCATCAAAGGCAGTGCACCCAATTGCCCTAGCAAAAGTAATGAACATTGCACGGATGATGAAGTCAGAATTTGGAGATAAGGACTATTCACTCTCTGCTATTGGGGGAGTCGAGACAGGTGGTGATGCTGCTGAGTTTATTCTTCTCGGAGCAGATACTGTACAGGTTGGATTAGAAATTGACTGTTTACTGTATGTTTGTGACTAAACCAAATTTAGGACTTTTCCTTGTCCCCTTTTGACCTTTTCTAAGTAAAAATTTCTTCTGAGCTGTGATCTAACACAAGTGAGAAATCTCTCAAAACAATTTAATGATATTTCGGTAAAATGGAGAAGAGACATGGGCAACTCCTCTTAATTTGTTTGTTTGTTCCTTTCTTTTCCCCCCTTCCATCCTTTTTAGCATGGCATTATCTTGGAATGATAAAATCTTTATTGGTTTATTATGTAGGTTTGTACCGGTGTCATGATGCATGGATATGGACTTGTGAAAACGTTGTGCTCTGAGCTGAAAGATTTCATGAGAAAGCACAATTTTTCATCAATAGAAGATTTCAGAGGGTAATCTCTCTCTCTCTTTCTCTCTCACACGCGCGCGCACACATACTTGGAGACATTAGATCCATGTAAACGTAGAAAGAATAGAATTAACGCTCAGCTGGAATATCAATAACTAGATTGCATTATCTAGTAGGTTCTGAACTTTCTCCCTATAAGATCCACTTATATGGTTTCTGTTAACTTGTCCCAGCACTTCAAGTTTGAACTTCCCAGTGCTACTGCATAAAGCTATACGTACTTACGTAGTAACTTATAACGATAAGAATTTCTTGTTTACAATTTAAATTTGTGTTATGCGCAGAACGTCACTTGAGTACTTCACGACTCACACGGATTTGGTGAGAAGGCAGCAAGAAGCAATACGTCAACGGAAAGCGGTTAAGAAAGGTTTACAATCAGACAAAGACTGGACAGGAGATGGTTTTGTTCAAGAAACTGAAAGCATGGTTTCCAACTAGACTTGTAAACCTCTAAATGCACTTCTCATCTCATATTGTAGATCATGAATAAATCCGCCTCTTTCATATATCTGACTGGATTGGTGTATAGTGACTTTGACCTCTTTCTTGTTCTTTGCTTATAGGACTTTCACAACTCTTGTTTTCATTTATTGTTATATTTTTAAACTTGATTCAAAATACTTGTGTTTATGATGTAGAATCTCAGAATTTATTTTTAGTTACTTTAATCATCCAAAAAGCCAGTTTATTATTTGTGGATAGCTATATTTATATCTAAAGTATATCACTCAATGCAGATGTATATAATTGGGAGATAAAATAAATCATGAGTAGTGAAAATGCAGCTCCATATTTAAAATCAGCTTATTTTGAAAAAATGCTTTTGGTGAGAATTTTTTGTATGGTAGTTAATATTTGGTCAAGCTTTTAAAAAGTACTTGAAAGTATATTTTTTTTTTATAAAAGAAGCTATTATGTTAAGAATACATGGTTGATGAACTTCAAGAACACGATTCCTCAATTTAAAAGAAAAAAAGGACAACACCTTCAAGTGATGAGCAAACTAGAAATTTATTAAATCTCTCAAAACTTTTAGTAGACGTTCGGAATTGTGTTTAAGCTGTTATTTCACCTCAGCACCAAAATTGAAATAGCAATAAATCAACATAAATTTTCTATCTCAAAGATCATTGAGACCACCATTTGTGGTTGGATTCAAATTGGGGGAGTGGGTATTGGTCAATGTGAAGGGCGATAATGGGGATATTGAAAGATTCAAAAATTCAATTAATAATATTGCAAAAGTTTGAAGAACAGTAAAATGAATTTGATGCTCAAAGTTATGAGCAAATATGAATAACGTTGTTGATTTTTTTTTTTAGAATTTGAAGAAATGTCTTATTTGATTAATTTTTTAATATTTTATTTCACATATGTCATTAAAAAATGTTGAGGATTAGTAATGCAAGAGTTATTTTTATCAAGTGTTTGGTTAATTGCTTTCCACATAATTTTGGATTTGGATTAAAACTTTTACAAAAGTTTCTTACCAATTATACCCTTGAATTGTTATAGAATTTTCTATTTTATTTAATTGGACCGAGATAGATAACTATTGGACAATATTATTTTTATAATTGAGAGTCTTATTACTAAACTTTTATAGCTCAAATTATCAAAATTCAATTGCTTTGAAATTAAATAAGTTTATTACTTTTTTTTTTCTTTTTCATAAATGACGTGTTGCTATAATTACAATGTCGTTTGAAAAAATCAGGAACACTGAGGATGTTTTCTGTTTTGGTTCCTTTCATGATACACATTATAGTGTGTTATAGACAATCCATTATTTTATTTCTCAGCTTATCTTATTTACAAACCTAGATATTAAAAAATTTAAAAAGAATAAATAGATGGAACTCCGAATTAGTTATAAATTCCACTTTAACATTTGAGTCCTTTTTAATCTAAATATTTAATTTCTTTGTTGGGTCCATAATTTTATTACATGCAAAATAATTTCTTTTGCCTTAATATCCTATATTTGAAGTTAAATTTAATTGAGTGTTTTATTGATAGAAATATCTAAGTTGAATGAGTTTATCGACACAAAACAAAGTTCAATGTGACTTTACTTGAAAAATTCTCAAAGTTGAGTAATCTTTTGAGCAACAAACAACTCTTTTTAAATAATCAAATTTGTAAGCTAAATTATTTAAATAAATTTACTAATATAAATATAAAATATAAAATCAAGAAAATAAATAAAATGATTAAAAGAATTTGAGGGATATTTTTGTCTTTACATAGATAATCCCATGGTATTAAAACCTGTGTATTACTAATACCACCAAATGGGAGGTATTAGTAATACATCATATAATACCATGTGTGTTGTATAACTAATCCATGGATTAGTTATATAATGACCAAAATTCCTATCAAACATGGTACTAAATAATACCATACATTATACATGAACTATTTCTCCTAATACTCCCTACCAAACAACCTCGTAGTGGTTTGTATTACAAACACACTGATAAGATGGAAAAGAAATTTTAAAATGTTAAGTTTAAAAAAGTTTAAATATTCAATTGACAAAGTTGGGTGTGCATGCCAAATGACAATTTGAGACAAGTAAAAAAGGCTCCCAAAACATTTCACATTTCTAATTTGATAAAGTAGTTTGAAAATATAACTACAATAAAGATAACAATCAAACTTGATCTTAATAGGTAAGTGAATGAGTATTTTAAATTTGACAGTACACATCTAAAAACATCTCAACTTACCTTTGCTACCTTAATTCTTATTTGACAACTTAAATTACAACAATAATCATTTAGACATTTTCAATATATATATATCACGTTAGCATATTTATTTAGATGTATCTCAAAATTGAACTCCAAATTAAATACCTGTCTATGTAAAAATATCATTTTTTATTTTGGACTTTATGTGACATTTTTTTTTGTTCGTAAAAAAATAACTATTCCTCCTCCCAAAATAAAAAAAGAAAAGAAATGCAGGGGATATAAGGTATTATCGTAATTAAACCTAAAACCAGTGGCCGATTTTCTCATTCCAACATATATATAAGCATGTTTAAGGCCTTTCATCACTCTTTCACTGAAACTAGGGTTTCTCTTCCGCAGCTTCTCTAGCCTCGCCTCATTCATCCCCTTCCCCCAAACCCCCCAAAGCAGCGCTAATCTCTTCTTCCCAACATGGCCGTCGGGTATATCTCTTTAACTCTCACGCTCTATTCCTGATTCTTCTTCTCTTCCTTTTGTAATTTCTAATGCTGTTTTATTGTCTCATTGTGCAGCAAGAACAAGAGGATTTCCAAGGGAAAGAAGGGAGGAAAGAAGAAGGCGTAAGTAGTACTAACACCGAAATCCTGGTTCCTTCTGTGTGTTTGTGTAATGTGGTTTACTAATTTGTGTGAATGTTGGCAGGGCGGATCCTTACGCAAAGAAGGACTGGTACGACATCAAGGCACCATCTGTTTTTGAAATTAAGAACGTCGGCAAAACCCTTGTTACCAGGACTCAGGGTACCAAGGTATTTATTCCCTTCCCTTTTTTTTTTGGTTTCCTTTGTGATTCTGTTGATATTGTGTTTTGATGCTTATTTTATAGTATTATAGTTTTTGCATTCTGTTTAGTTCTGATGTACAATGTTGACTAATTAACGATAAGATATACATCCTTATGATGAGTGAATGGGGGAGAAATGCTGGTTATTGACTGTTTGTTACTTTGTATATCGCTAAACATGAAGAGTGAGAGATTTGGTCAGAAATTTGTTCTATTGTCAATTCATCTTGAATTTACC
The DNA here is from genome assembly GCF_000226075.1 of Solanum tuberosum. NCBI lineage: Eukaryota > Viridiplantae > Streptophyta > Magnoliopsida > Solanales > Solanaceae > Solanum > Solanum tuberosum. The sequence goes on along the minus strand of NW_006239391.1, from coordinate 280,461 downwards.
TGTGAGGTTTTTTTATTTTATAATTAATGTTGCTAGTTGGAGAGGGATGGTTTGCCTTCTTACAATGTATCTCTCACCGAGTGCAAGAACTTTTACTTTGATATATGTAGTATGCTATCAAGTTCCTTCATTTGAGGTTATGATGTGCCATTGTGATTCTGTAACTCATATCTATTGAACTTTGGGATGTCAATTACTTTGTTGCCATCTGTTTCTTCCTCGCTTCCTTGTAAGTCTGTATGCTGACCATATATGTAGAGAAGTTTTTCACTAGCTTTTTACACTGTTTTGATTTGTTTTGTGATATCTGCCACTTGTGAGATTTCTAACTCCACCACCCTTAAAAAACAGAGAACTTATTCTTAGATAAAGGCACTGGGTATGTTGTATTCTTATGTATGGAACTTGGGTTTTTCATCTCTTGGTATAAACAAGTTATAATTGTTAGTGCTTTTTCTGATGGGAATAATTGTTTGATATTCCTTTCAGATTGCTTCAGATGGCCTAAAACACAGAGTATTTGAAGTTAGCCTGGCTGATCTTCAGAAGGATGAGGATCAGGCTTTCAGGAAAATCCGTTTGAGAGCAGAAGATGTGCAAGGGAGGAATGTTCTCACAAATTTCCATGTAAGATGTTCCTTTTAGTCAATCTTTTGTTCACACTGTTTCAGAGTAGTCACATATGACTGACTATATTGAGCTCTAACTTTTTTTATGTAATTACAGGGAATGGATTTCACAACAGATAAGTTGAGGTCTCTGGTCCGCAAATGGCAGACTTTGATTGAGGCCCATGTTGATGTAAAGACTACAGACAGCTATACTCTTAGGATGTTCTGTATTGCTTTTACAAAGAAGCGTCCAAACCAGCAGAAGCGTACCTGTTACGCCCAGAGCAGCCAGATTCGTCAGGTATATTATTTTTGCTTGGTCTGCACTTGTGCGAACATATATGCTTATTGTTGTCTTCATGTCTTGCGAAGTTCATTTTTGGTCGCTGACAAGAATTGTCATCTTGTGTTATAGATCCGCAGGAAGATGGTTGAGATTATGAGGAACCAAGCAAGTTCCTGTGACTTGAAGGAGTTAGTTGCAAAATTCATCCCTGAATCAATTGGCAGGGAGATTGAAAAAGCAACTTCCAGCATCTTCCCCCTACAAAATGTCTATATTCGAAAGGTCAAGATCCTCAAGGCCCCTAAATTTGACCTTGGCAAGCTGATGGAGGTATATTATCTATCTGTTCATCATATGCTGTAGACAATATATGCATTGTGAAGTTTACTGTCATTTTCATATTGTATAGCAGTAATTGTTTGGTTATTGATTGAGAGTTCTCGTCATAGGTTCATGGTGACTATTCAGAAGATGTTGGTGTGAAGTTGGATCGGCCAGCTGAAGAGACAGTAGCTGAGGCAGAGGCCGAGGTTCCTGGAGCTTAGACTTGTTTCATCCATCTGAGTTATGTTACCCAATATGGTGGTAGTCTTTAGAGCATCACATTGTTTAAGTTGAGTTTTGTTGTGACATCTGAAAATTTTGCATCTCGTTCTTTGCCTATGTTTTATTCATACATTATCATAGACCAAGATATGGATTTTCCAGCTGTTTTATCTATTACTAATTCCTTTCCCCTATGTTGAATTATATCATTGTGAAACTTGGTAATTCATGCTATCTTTTGTAAAGCTTCGCAAGAGATTCATTTCTCTTAGTGCTTGCCTTTTCATGCCTTTTAATCTTTGGTGAAACCCAATGTGTTTTAAGGAGCTTGGAACATATAACTGTAGTTGCCTGAAATTACTCAAGCATATTCAACCTAAGCAATAAGTTCTTTAATGTGTAACCCAATGTGTTTTGGTGCTGCTTCCTACTTTGTTTATAAAAAAATATTTTTTATCTTCTTTTGGTTTTGACCAAGATGTTTGAGTAAGGCATGCAGTTTTTAATATGGACTTTGTGCGTAATTGATGTCTCGATGCTTTTATGACCAGTATAAGGTCCCTGCTTTCTTCTCATCGTTTAGTTTGAGTTTCAATATTTTTAGAGCCCATTTAAGAACGTAGCTTTGCTTGTGGGGCTTGAACAGGATTGGGCTGATCTCAAAGTCTTAATAATCCTGATGTAACATCGCAAAGCCTAAAGACCAAGTAGTAAAATGATAATACAAAGTATTTAAAAATGTTCAAACAATAATTTGTAAGCTCTAATAACCGAACCAACAATATAGTATTTTTATATGATGTCAAACTTGAATTATATTTCATTAAACTTGTATTAAGATCAACAGAACAATAAAGAGATACTACAATACGCAACTAAAATTTGTATTGAAAACCAACCAATGCAATACGAATATCCCATATGGAATGACATTACCAACATTTGAAACTTTTGGATAGTTCATACTTAATATTTATTAAAATTATTAGTATAATTTAATTTTAATTTGCGATTTGGATAGCAACACTAAATAAGAGTATAATCTTACAAGTATTTGTGTTGGCATTTTTTGGATTAGAATTTAATTTTCAAAAATAATAAAAAATACTACCTATTTTTAAAAAATTGGGTGGCCTGCTACCCACCTGGAATGGTTGGGTCCGTCAAATTACAAAACTCGCATAAACTAACCCACTTAAGTTTTCTTACCGTCCTTGCACGTGATTCTATCAGATGTGTAGTTTAGAACAAAGTCTATTTGATTATTGTTATCATGTTATCTAATGGGCACCTCATTTTATATGTATAATTAAATCATAAGCTAAAATGAACTCTTAAATAGCATTTCCTTAATCATTCCTAATCTCCCAATAAATAACTACTTCTATATCAGTATATTGGTGGTCTTGAATTCCTTGAACAGCTGTGATCAAATAATCAAGATTATCGATCAACTAATAAAAAATGTGATACAAATGAAATATGTTTGATGAAAAAATAAAATTTACTGAGGACGCACACATTAACCCCGATAAAATGTTACTATACTTTAATTGCGGTAAAAGAAATATATCACTGCTAGCCTCTTATAAATTATATATAGATCACAATAACCATTTATTCTTTACTAGGACAATATACCAATAGAATTACACAAATATGAGCACACGTACAGAGTATTCTATGCCGTGCAACGGCCAATCTCCTCTAAAAGTTTAGTTTAAACTATTAGAGAGAACACACTTTTAATTACTTAACTATATTCTCGACACACATAACTGGTGTACAAACATGCACATGCATCACACACTATATTACGTAGGAAAAGTTAACCAAAGGAATAAATGACACTGAGATTTCAGTGCCAAATTCCAATTAGCAAATGACTTGCTATGTACGTACTAAGTTGCCACAGTTTGCAGCTTGGGCATGTTTTCTATTTTAATAGCTGCTTTAACTCCACAATTAGTATCATTTGGACACGTGGCTACGTTTGCTTTATCAGTAACAACCAGTAAACCTGCAAGCTTCACTATGTCAATGATTTGTTCTTGTGTGAGTTCTGGAAGCTTCTTATTTGCATTCATGTTCTCATCCTTCACAATGACTTCAGGTTTTTGCATCTCTGGAAGTTTCTGCTCCTTTATGATGGACTTCTCCTTTTTGCTGTATATTGCATAGAGTATAATTTGGAGTATTCCAAAGATGAACCCCAATACATTTGGAGCCTATAAAATATAAAAAAAGGTTAGTACGTAAGAACAGTGATAATATACAAGATATTTTAATGTACATGCATAAATATAAAGACTGAAGAGAAGATGATCGGAGGAGATGTGAGATATTGATTTTGGTGAGTCCGAGAGAAGTAGAGGTAGGCCGAAAAAGTATTGAGGAAAGGTGATTACACATGATTTGAAACACCTGCGGCTTACTGTGGACATGGACCCTATACTGGGGATACAAAGGTCGCAGATTAAGGTAGAAGGGTAATAGGTATTAGTTGCACCGTCTAGTTTCCCTTATCAGTATGAGTACTTTTATTTTCCCCTCTCCTTGCTTTCTTAATACTTATTATTACCAAGTGTTTTCTTTTGTTTCGACTATCATATTATTTGTTGTGTGCACGCTACTGATATTTTCTACTTTATTTTTTTCCCTTCTTGTTTTATTATGCTTTATTTGAGCCGATGGTTTATCGAAAATAACTTCTCTACCCTCATAAGATAGGGTAAAGATACGTAGGCACTATCATCTCCAAACCCCACTTGTAAGATTGGGCGGACTCTGCATGCAGGAAAATTGAAGAAGTTGTACGATGAGTAGTGAACTTACAGCAATGTTAATATCCTTTAGTAGAAGACCATAGAAGAACCACATAACCGCACTTAATGTGAGAAAAACTGATAGGAGAAGTGGCATGTATTCCACACTCTTGGTCTTGATGACTTGCCTCTTCATGAAATCAAATAAGAAAAATACTCACAAACTTAACACATAGAGAAGGAAAAAATAATACTCCAATTGAATGAGAAAATTAAAAATTGCACGTAAAAGCTTACCACAATGCCTAAGGGAGCAACAAATACACACAAGGAGAAAATAAGGCAAACCCATCCAACAATTTGTCCACGAACGACTCCTTTGAATAGAAATTCAGTAACTAGGACTATTGCACCAAATCCACCAACCACAGATAACATGAGCATTTTTATAGTATGGACCTGAAAAAAAATATTAAATTTTGACGATCAAAGTTATATTTTCTTTCCTTTAGAAACAAGAAAAAAAAAGGTAAAAATTAAAATACGTACCCTGGCTTTCTTTGGTGCGTAGAAAAGGTAGAAACCAACGTAGATGGTCTCAATGAACATACCAAAGGAGTTAATTGTAATGAGTAGGGGCATGTTGGATTTCAAAAGTGCATAATATATCCAAAGCATAGAACTAAAGAGAGCAACCACGTATGGAATTGATTGATACCCTTCTGTTGATTTCTTCTTGTAAATGTTATAGAACGTGGGTCTATTACAAGTATGATAATATGAGTCAGTACGATTATAATCCAAATCTATACTGAATTTTTTCAAAAAATAATACTATAAGTAAATGGAGACTCACATTGGAGAAAGGAACACAATAAACGAGACAATGTTACCTGCAAATTGAATTTACCAAAATTAAATAAGAAATGAGACGATCATGAGTTTATACGCATGTAGTGAGTATCACTTTCGCAACTTGTTGATATGCTTATGTTTACTCTTACGAGTGAAGTCAGAAATTTCGTTAAAAGTGTTCTGTTAAACTAATTAATAGAATAAAAGCAATTAATTAATAAACAAAGGAAGAAGAATGTATGTAGACTTTTAATATTGAAGGAGAAAAGGGGTATAATATACCAAGGACACCAAAAGCAAAAGCGTAGTGACCAAAATCAACTGCCATCTCTCTCTCCTTTTGTTTTTCTAGCCAAAGAATTGCAAATTTCTAGCACTGTTTATCACACACAATGCTAGAGTTGCAAATGACGACAATCAAGTTTTCTACTTGGCTGTGAAATGAGAGGAAGGCTTGGCTCACATATTTATACAGCCAAGGGGGTATGAAAAGTAGCTAGCTAGGGTGCATGCAATTATTGAAATTAAAGATCCTTTTTCTTTTTCTTTTTGTTGAAGAGAATTACCACATTGGTGAGGGATAAGATCTTTGGAATTCTTATATGGCTCAGGCAATCCTCTTCCATTTTAGCTAAATTTTGGAGTGTAAATTAGGTCCAAAACCTAATTTAATATGATGTCAGATTCAGCCAACGTGTAACTTCAAATTGATTGAGGAGGGTGAAAAAAACCCCGATCTCAGACCAATTAAGAGGGGATGGAAATACTCCTGATACATGAATGTGCATGCTCCAATTCGAAAAAGGGTCCGAACGTGGGATGAGGGTACTTTACGACGTTGAAGAGAAATACCACATCGGTGAAGGATGAAATTCCCAGACTTTTAATATGATTTGGACAATCCTTCATTGTTTGAGTTAACTTTTGTGGTGTGAATTAGACCCAATAACTAGTTTACACTTTTATTACATTTGGACAAATATTTAATCAAAGTGATGTAAAAGCACTCATTATGCTCAAAGTTCAAGGGTCCCATCCATGAGCCTCTTTTATTATGTCACCCCCCAATCCTTAGGAGCACTATTACCTACAACTCGGGCTTTATTGTTTTTGAGGTTTTATTCTTTTTCAATTTTGGTACAAAATGAGCCACAAATAAAAAAAGAAGAAGATCAGCTTAGAAATGATATTGGGACCAAATAAAGCCAGCAATTTGCATCAATAATAAAGAGGAGATCAATTTGCTGCATGGCTGATGAATGCAGGATGTGCTTCGTTTTGCTTTTTACTGTAATAGTCTTATCTAGTCCCATTGGGTTGTCTTTTAATTCATTTGTATAATGTATAATGTATAATGTATATATAATGAAATGAAAATATATAGATACATTTTCATAAATGACATATATTATAGTACTATTTTCAAGCTATAGCAGTAGATTTAGACTTTCAAGCTATAGCATTAAAAATTTCAGGTTATAACAAATTTACAAAAAAAAAGAAATGTTTTTATTAATTGGAAAAAACTTAAAAAAAAAAAAAGATAAACGAAAAAAAAAAACGGAATTAGAAATAATAAAGGAAAAAACTGAAAAAATGGAAATAGATGTATTAATTAAATTTGAATTGATTGATGATAATTATTAATTAGCATAAATTTAGGAGATTCAAACTAATTAGGAATATTTGTTTTCCTTAATTCACTCTAATCTGTTAAAATTAATTAAAAAGTCTTATTTTATCCATTTTCAAAAAAATAAAATAAAACCAGATGTAATTGATGTTGGTGCAACATTTAATGATCTCTGTTTTAAATTGTAAGATTCGTTTATTCCAGTATTTATACAGATTGTATACAACTTCATACATCTTTAAAAATACTTAATCCACACTTGTTAAGACAATATAATTTACAATTAGGTTGTAAATTGTCCAGGATGAAAAAAATGTAAAACAAAAATGTATTTGAGGTTGTTACAAAATACAATTACCACTATTTTACATTGGCATAATCGTTTATACAAGGTATTTATACATGTTGGATACCAACTTCATTTTTTTTATTTTTTTTTATTTTTTTGTGTTATAATATGAATTTGGATGCCAATGGTGTACATTTTGGATACCAATTATAAGTCAGAGTTAGTTCATGAACTCTAAATTAGTAGTATGATTTCTTTCTAGTTAATAAGACATTGTAAAATCATAAACTCTAAATGTTGAATCCAATTTGTATGCATTTTGTATATAACTGTTATCCCGAGAATTATTATAGTCAATGTGTAATTTATCTTTAGAATGGTGTATCCATTTGGAATGCAATCTGTATATAACTAGTATCCTGTGATTACAATAGTCAATTTGTAATTCATATGTAATTGGTATCTTTCTGAAATAAAACAGTGGATATTATATATATCAAATACTTAAAGCTGTAACAAATACAAAAATATCGTCCAAAAGTAAAAAAAAATAAAAATTTGTAATTCTAAAAAGTCTAAGGTGCAATCAACTATCTCAAATTTGATCTCCGTGGTCTTGGTGTGGGATAATTGCTGGTATTCGGAGCATGTTCTTTTGTTATGCGAGGTCCATCAAATTTGCTAGCAACAGTGCCAGTTACTTCACTCTCACTGGTCGCGTCATCATCATTTTTTATTTTTCCATAATGTCATATGATTGTTGCATACCTTTGACGATGGTACTTTGCATCGATATCAACAGAACGCATATCAAAAACTCCATTACTGATGTATTCAGCAAATAGACACGTGTACAAACCACAATCACTGAAAAAAATTTGAAAGAAAAATCATTTTATACCATTTTCATACCAATGTTAAAAATTTAAATACATTAATGAAGAAATTGAAAAAGAAACCTTCCTATTAGAAAAAATCCCAATTTCATATCAATATTAGTCATAATTCATATAAAACAAAGTAATTTAACAATTCATACCATTTGCGTACCAATTTAACAACTCATACCATTGGGCTACTGATATCAAACCAATTTCATACCAATGTCAAAACACAACTCATACCATTTGCATACCAATATTATATCACATTTCATATAATGTCCCAAAATCATATATAAAGTCAGATTCATATAAATATTATTCACATTTCGTACAAGTTTCACCCAAACAAAAGTTTTGAAACAACAATAAGCATAATGTGATAGTTTTAGCAAAAAATCACTAATTTAAATAATGTGAAAATAAATTAAATATAATACTTACCCTAACAAATTTTTTTGCCTTTTTTGGATATTTGAATTTCTGATTCCTTCTTTTTTGGTGTTCTTCTTGTTGATAGTTTTGAAGATTGAGTAATTTCTACATTTGTTGTTTTTTTTCTTTTTTATTTCACTAACAAAATCAGAATTCGAATCAAAAGGGGTTTCTACAATTTTCCCCTTACTCTTCTTTCCCTTTTGATTTGTTGGACTCACCATTTTCTTTGCTTCGTTTTTTTTCTCCTTTTGATCCTTCGACTCAGAGGAACCACACTTTGCAAGAATTTCAACATTTTTCGTGTGTAGATCTCATCCCACCATTAAATCATATAAATGTGGAAGAGTTCTACTGATTTTCTTTTTGAATGAAGAAGACGAACGTTGAAGATGGTGAGAGAGAAAAAGTTAGTTCTCTGTAAAAGAGAAACGTGGGGGTGGGGGTGTGGGATTTACGTGTGGGTAAAAGAGGAAGGTGGGGGTTGCTGTGTGAAATCTGGAAAAAAATCCCTAAAATGGTGTAAGAGATAATGACAATTGATTCTCTAATATTAATGTTATCCCTAAAATGGTGGAAGAGATAATGACAATTGATTCTCTAATATTAATGTTATCCCTAAAATGGTGGAAGAGATAATGACAATTGATTCTCTAATATTAATGTTATCCCTAAAATGGTGGAAGAGATAATGACAATTGATTCTCTAATATTAATGTTATCCCTAAAATGGTGGAAGAGATAATGACAATTGATTCTCTAATATTAATGTTATTTCTCTTACTTATTAATTATAATAATGTAATTATAAAAATAATAACTAATTAATTAAATAAAATAAATTAAATTATAAATTAAAACTAATCTGTTAATATTTGTAATTAAACTGTTATAAGTAGTAATATAAAAAAAGTACATCTAAAGGCTGTAATATTAAGCCTTAAATAGATATATGAGGTGATTTTTCCTTTCTTAAATTTGTAAGAACTTGTGACATGTTTAATTAGTCTAATGTGTTTTTCTTGAATCAATTGGCTGAAATTGTACAAGAACTTAGCTCATATTGAAATTTGTCCATAGCTCTAGGAGTGTCGAAATTAACCCATAAAAATATGACATTTAACATGCCTAATTTGGACCCATCGATCTAGTAACCTGACCGGATTTCTTGACTCCCCTAATTCATCCCATCTAAAAGTTGAATTGTTTGGCTGTTTAAGTCAAATTCACCTACGAAAAACTGTGTCAAACTATTTGCGAATAATTTTCTTTGTTTGATATGTTATATATTGTTAAAGTAAGGAAGAAGTTTTAATAGTTTTATTTTATAATTAAACAATTTATAAGAAAACAAACAAAGAAATCAATACATGGTAAAAGTTGGCCGGGTAGACTATCATTCATTATTTAACTAGTCTATCTTGACATAATGTCCCAACCTTGATTCGCTTAAGTTTATCCTGCTCAAATTCAATTCAATATTTATCGCCCATATATACGCGGATTATGCTTGTTACTACGATTGAATCAAAGATATTTCGTAGCATCTTCTTTAATTAATGCTACATATATTTGTGGAACGTATTGTGTATGCAATATCGCTCTCAAGGGAATAGAAAATTTTAACTGAATGAACTCATAAATAAACTTTTGATTTTACCATAAATTAAAGACTACCACCAATTTGAACGTTCTAATTATATTGGTTTAATATTTATATTACAACATTAATACGTACATACATACCACGTATTATATACACAATTGCTTGTTTGATTTTGATTTCTTATGTAAAAAGTAAAGACACATTATTGTGATTAAAAAGGGTCTCAACTTTTATAAAGTAAGATTACAAATTTGAGAGATAGAGATCCCAAGATGCATTTTGATCACATCCTCCAAATTGCGTGGAGAACTCTATTTTTAATACTTCCTATTATAAGGTTGTAATTAATGAATTAATGGTCCAACCCCACCCATTCCATTATTTTCTACAGTTAAAAGCATATTTACCTTTTGAAGATAAAGTTTAAGTCATTTTAAAATCGTAACGATTGGTAATTTAATATAATGTCGTATACGTATGTATATATGTCGGCATATACCTGAATAATTAATTCCATAATTAAAAAGTACACATTTTACATGTCCATGAATTTTGACTCCATCGATAATTAAGAAGATGGTTACGTATAACTATAAGTAGCGAAAATTAACATACAACAACCAAATATTATCATATGTGAAACTCCTCTTCTTTTTTTTTATAAATTTAATAATATGGGTTAATTTTAACTGAATCATAAGTTAAAGCGAATTCTAGAAGAGTCTTTCCGTTAGCGTTATTTCTAGTCATATATTAATCATGTCATCTGGTTAAAATAATTCGTATCTTTACACGATTTAGAAGGTGTCCCATATTTTTTCAAAATTTGCTTTAACTTCCACAGGTAATTCATATTCGTGGAGCATACACAAATTTCGAAGAGTTAATATCTTAAAAGGTCACTCAACTTTAAGAATTTATCTAATAAAGTCATT
>NW_006239391.1:253475-269519 GCF_000226075.1 Solanum tuberosum | reverse complement strand
TGTGTTTGGACATACATTTCAATTGATTTTCTTGAAATTTTTTTTGTGAGGAAGTGAAAAGTCCTAAATGAGATTTATTTAATTGTGGAATTTATATTTACATGATATAAAAATAATAATTTATTTTGCCATGCCAATACTTTTTTTAATGATAAAGTTGATTGAGTGATTTTATTGATAGAAAGGTCAAGTTTAGTGATTTTAATGAAACAAAATAAAGTTCAGTGACTTCCACAGGTAATTCATATTCGTGGAGCATACACAAATTTCGAATTCTCAATTCTCTACGATGTCTAGACCATGATATATTTATTGCATTGATTCGAATTTACATTATATTGTATACACCATTCCAACTTCCAAAAGGGCAGCATGAGGGATGTCTAGTCCAATTGGAGTCTCTCTACAATTTCTATCAAGAAAATCATAAGCCATGACAAGAAATTGCTTTAATAAATTTGATCCTTTGCGTACTTTCAAATGTGAATGCCCCAAAAAATAAGCAGTGCCACTTTCCCTTGCATCAACAAGTTCTTGTAGTTCTTTTCTTACTGATGAATTCATCTTAGGACTACTTTCAGGCAACACAAATCTAACTTTTTTTCTCTTTGTATGAGTAGGATTTTGATTTTCAATATCTGTTACTTGTTGACAACTTTCACCTCCAACAATAGGGACTAATGCATTTCCATTTGTCCCTAAAATTATCATCCTTCCCTCTTGCACGATCAACGATTCATCATGTCGTTCCTCTCTAGTGATGAACTCGCCTATAGAGCTAATAATCTGATCCTCGAAATCATTAACATCCCTAACATGATCACGATATCCATATCGAACAATGCATCTGTATATCTTGTATTCCTTATGACCGATCCTGCCTATAAGGTATCGTTCATTTTTGGGAATGTATGCCACGGGTAAAGACTTGAAGGAGAGTAAAATCAGCACTTGATGGAATGCAGGGAGGTTGGTGATGAAATGGGAGAAAAAAGATGGGATTCCTGTCACAATGTTAGTATGGATGAATCCAATGCCGGGGACTCTAGAAACTCCAAGTCCGGGACTTAGGTCTGTCAGCCAGTCCACAGTCACCCTGTTCTCTACGTCGAATTCATACTTTTTGATAGTACCATAGTGCCAAGAGACCATGATTGACATGAAAATCAACGAGAGAACAACGATGCACCAAGCTCCCTTGGTAAAGTTCAAGAAGCACGACGATAGGTACAATGCTTCAATTGAACCAAAGAATAACAGAAACAAAACAGAGAGAGACACACCATTCTTCTCCCATTGCAGTGCTATAATTAGTGACATAAGACAAGTAGTCACTAGCATTCCACAAATAATAGCTAAACCTGGAGCAAAAAGCTTATGAGATGTCACTACAAAGGGCATAAATTTTTTCAGAGAGTACCAAATTTAAACATTTCTAAGTGCTAAAAAACCAAGAGAAGTGAAGTTATGAAGCAATACCTGTAGCATTTGCAATAGCTGATATGTCTCGAAAACCTATCAAGATTGACAGGCTAAGGATCATAAGCATCCAATTTGCATCAGGAACATAAACCTGTCCGCGGACTTTATCTGATGTATGGATAACTTTGACTCTCGGAAAGCAAGCAAGTGCTTGACACTGGTTTATGATGGAAAAACTTGCAGTTATCGTAGCTTGGCTAGCCACGAGGGAAGCAAAAAGGGACAAAATTGTGAAAATATGCTGAAGGTGTCCTGAGCAGTTGATGACTGATGATTAGAAATTCGAAGGAACAAGTGACATGTAAAAAAATCATCTATTGAACTTACTATGTGTCACAGATTCACTAAGATGAGCAACATCATCTGAAGAGCCGAGATGTTTGGAGAAAAATGCTGCTTGGCCAGAATAACATAAGACAAGGGCTGGATATACCAAAAAGATAAAAGTGACCTGCAAAAAATGCATCCTGTGAAAACTCGTAGTCTCCATGTTATATGTACCTATTTATATTAAAAATGGCTAACGAATTTCATAAGTACCTTAATAGATCTCTTTGAAAAATGACCTAAATCTGCAAACATTGCCTCTGAACCTGAAGAATGTAGAAGTGTTTGATGTATCAGCAAACTTTGGTTTAGGAAGTGCTAGGAGATAACTGATGAATACAAGGCACTTCGACATCAAAATGGAAGTGAAATACTTAAGTTCCAGTTAACACAACTAACCTGCTATACATAAGACAATGTTGCTTAGAAGTTTCAAACTTGTCATATCTATTTTCTTAATGAATCTAAACATGTATGTTGGGGATATCGCCCAGAGGATTTGAGGATGATGAATTACATTGTACAAGCCGAATCCACTTATAAACACGAGCCACACAATAACAATTGGAGCAAAGATGACACCGATTCTGTTGGTTCCATACCGCTGCAGCATGAAAAGGCAAACCAAGATGGCACAAGCTACTGGAACTGGTATAACTGAAAGTATCATTTCACATAATCAGTAGCTAAAGGTGAAGGATTACAAATGCCAAATTAACTATATTGCCAAAAACATATTCTTGTCATTTCATTGTCCGAAACAAAAAGTTCCAAGTTAGGAAACTTACATCTCTTTAAATACTTGTCAACAGATTGTCTTGCGTTTTCTGAAGAGGTAACTGTTAAAAGTTGTATAAAGAAAATCAGCTACAAAGTTGTATAAAATATCTTGCATGTTAAGTAATTGTAATACAATTCTTACATCGGGGTGCCAATTTTGACAAGGAACGTCTCAGATTTGACGTTGCTGAATAAACTGAAACAGAAAATAACATTCAAAACCTGATCCTAATAATGTGAAAGTAGTAAGTAATGATCAGCGAAATGCCCAAATAGTGAGAAGTAAGACTAACCTGAAAGAGCAGGGGTAAAAATCCCATCACAGATTATCAAACAGGAACCAAGCAAAGCCAAAAGTAACAGCAAGTAGTGACTGCTTTTATATCTTCCAATCGCTCTTCGTGCCCTTGATTCCACCTTCATTTTAGAAGGGGTTCCTTCCTCTTGATGCATAAGCTCCGTAGCACTTGTATCACTCGGGAGAAGACCTACATTGGCACGCCTACAAAGTAGGGAATACAAAGCAAATGTACCACCTGCAACAAATCACTAACTATTAATACGATTTGAACGTATATATCAATGATAGCTAGATTTTTTCGTTATGTACCTTCTCCGTTATCATCAGCCTTGAAGACAATAAAGACATATTTCAACAAGGGAATGATGGTTAAAGTCCAAAAAACAAAGGAGAAGAGTTCATATATCTGCTGTCCTGATTTGATATGGCAAGGATCAATCGAACCGAATGCATACAACGGAGTAGTGCTTAATCGACCATATACTACTCCGAGGCTTTGAAGCGATAGAACAACCGTACGTCTCCATGTTTCTTTCTACAAAATTTCACCACACACATAGGAATAAAACATGAATATTACTTATAGCATAGTGCTGAACTATGTTGCTCGACTCTCCAAAACTGATGTTGGATCCTCTAAAAATGCACTACTTTGGAGGATTGGGCATGTATCCATCGTCATTTTTGAAGAGTCCGAGCGACATTAGTGTGCTAAAGCTATGTAACGACATTTAAAATTGTCCCACCCATGGTGGATGGGGATCATGTAAAGACATTATACAGAGCCAATTTTAGCTTTTGAAACTGAAGTAGCTGGAGTTTCAAATATTGTTTTAAATCATAGTAGTTTGTTTGACCAAACTTTTGAGAAATCAAAATCTTTTTTCTTAATGGAAGAATATATTTTTTGGAGATTTGAGGTGCATGGCCCAAAATCAAAAGTAGTTTTTTAGCAGTAACAGAAGCAATTCTTCTATTTTATTGAGAGAAAGTACAAATACGAATTCCGGACACATACTTCATAAAATGGTTCATACATATTTTTTGCTAGGAGCAACAAAAACCGGGGTTTGAAACCAAACTCCTCCTCAAGAGGATAGATGGTGTGATTCTCCCCTACCGAACTGATAGACCACCTTATGTCCAATGTGTTAATTTTTTTCTCAAACCAAAAACAAAAATTTCCTTTCAAAATATTATATTTATGAGATTGTCACTCAATAATTTAACCCATATATCTCTAAAATATAAATAAAACTCTCTCCTCCTCTTTCCTTTTTGCTTTAACTATGTTTATAATGATTAACAACCTTAATAGTATATATTTATTGTTTTATGCTTTATGTTTTAAAATTTAATCAAATAAAAATAAAAATGTAATTAAAGCTTTTCATAAAATATACTAAAAATATTTTCTCTATTCAAATAAAAATACTAATTATAAGACTAACCTTTTAATAATATTGTCCTTTTTCGTAACTTGACATCTTAAAAATACTTTTTGAAAAGATTTGTCAAACATAATTTGATCAAATACTTAAAAAGATAAATTTCCAAATTAATTGGTCAAAACATATTCTGCTTCTTTAAAAAGTATCTCTGAAAGGTTATTTTGAAAAAAAATATATCTAAAAATAAGTAATTTTTAAAAGTTCGGCCAAATAGGCTCTCAAATTTGGGGTGGATCCGCCACTATGTAGTCTGAAAACGAATCTCATTGGGTCAATCGTACATAATATTACTCTGCATTTCCACGTAATATTGTTTTCACAGCTTGTATCGGTGAACTCTTGATCACCGGCGACAACAGCATTTATAAAAAATTGAAAAATTATTAGAGTGTGTGACGCACACTTACCTTAATAGCATAATGAATGGACACAGGGCTTAGTGAAGGATCCATATCTCAGTTAAACATAGCAGAAATGCAAGGCAGCCTTTGACAAATTCAAGGTAACAATCCCAATTTCAAGTGATAATTAAGAGAGCTAGAACATTAAACATTTAAGTTCTTGAGAGGAATCGGTTGATACGAAGGAGACGCACGTTAATAACAAGGTTCAAATATATATATATAAATAGACTTTTGAGAGCACAATAAATTAAAAGTACCTAGGTACTTTTTATTTACTATAAATGTTACAGAATTAGAACAATTATGTATTAATAATGCATAAGTTATATCTGATTAGCCAAAACAAAAGTGGACTGAGTTATATATAAGTGGAACAAAATCAGAATAAACTTTTGTTGTTGCATCAAATGTTTGGTTTTTGTTAGGATAAATAGGAAGAGTTTTTAATTATTCACATGCGATGCTGACTGGTTGACTAATCATATTCCACATTACTTCTTTTTTCCCTTAATTCTCTTCTTCTTTAATTAATTGGTTATATCATTAAATTTTTTTTATCAATATATATATAATTTGAACACTTTATTTTATATAATAAATTACTGTTTCTGGTATTTAAATGGTTTCGTCATTGCTTACTCTGATTACACGAAAAAAAAATGGATTGATTTTATTACATAAATTGTTGCCGAACAAAAATTGGAAACGACAACTATAAAGTGACAATTGAGTAACCAGGATTGCCAATTGGAAAAATTGATTCTTTTTATTTTATTTTATACTGTTTTTCTTCAATTTCTTTAAACAGAGGTCCTATTCTCCCCTACATCTGGAATATTCAATTATTTTCTCAAGCCTAGAAAGTTCCGTATGTACTGTGTTTAAGTTTATTAATTTGCCTTGGTAACTAAAGATGAATAATTAGTATATGCTTTAGTGACCATACATGGGATTTCTTTTGGTTTCTCACCCAATGTCCAATACTTACTTTGGACCTCCTAACTAATCACGATTCACAAAGCATAAGACCCATTAAAGGGGAAGTGCTCCATAAGAGGAGAGCTTTTCTATTTGCATATAGCCTATTTGTCTAGAATAAGTCCTTTCTCAGATGTTGCCACCAGCTTTGAGGAAATAATGGATGATCTTGACAAACTATTGGGATAAGTACATATTTTTTATTTGGATAAGTAACTATTGGAATAAATGGAAATTAACTGAAAAGAATTAACCAATGGAAGAGAACCGATGTGTGACATAAAGCTTGTCTACATCTTCATTATTAGATCATGCTGTAAGGGTTGCAATACTACTAATGACTATCTATCCAAATCATTTTGCATTCAAAAAGATAGACCAGACTTGCACAATAGTTATTAGTCCATATAAATCAACACATGAACATTTTGAAGCTGCTAAGCAGACCATCCAAGATCATGCTCCTTCTTTGCTAAACAACCCCAACAATCATCTTTGTTCACTTTTGTGTTCATGTGCGAGTGCACTAGTGTGTGAGAGCATGTTCGAAAGGGCTCTCCCTTTGCACCATTTCAAGAAAAATTTGTACCCAAAGTGAAAAAGATATTTCTTTTGCACAAAGTAAGGATTACAACCAAGGTAAGGCATTTATGGAAGAGATTCACTCTGAACAGCATCAAGCAACCAATGGATTTTGACAATGCCTTGTTAATAATATAGCATACAGATACAATTGTACACCTTAAACAATAAATCGGAATAGTATACGGTTTGAGGAAAGAGTTTAGTGTAATAAACTAATATGTTCCGTGTATAGATGCACATGCATACATCGTTTATACATGTACATGTTTGCAATGATGGTGCTTGATGCGTTAATAAATTACCTGACTCGAGGTAAATTTGATTTGACAGTAACTTTGAGAAAAGGAAAAAAAAAACTTTTCTTATACAATGTCCTGTGAGTATCTCAAAAGTATTCTAATTAACCATTTCAGTTGGTTAATTCCATCATCATAAGCGCTAATTAAGCATTCCCACTAAGAATAGTTGGTTCTGATGTCTTCCCCGATATTACAACAGCACAGAATGACGCTAATATCCAAGTATAGTTGTATTCAGTGAAGTTGGCAGATGAAGCATTGAGAAAAATAGAGCACAAACATAAATTACTTCTCAACTTATTAGGCAATATCTTAAAGCTTATTTACATTACCTTCTTTGAATTGCAGACTTGCAACACATCCAGCTGAAGACTGGAAGGAAATAGAATATTATGCTGCAATTCTAGACCTCACTTGCAGAAGGATTCTTCTGAATGATAGGTTTAAAACCCAATCTGCAGGACAAAATCTTGGTGCTTCCTGTTCATTACGGAGAAGAACTTTTAGAATACAGAAAAACCACAATAATTAGCTTACCTTAATGAAAAGGGAGTACCATTAAAAAGAAAATGCCCCACTCTGTACTCTTGTACCATGTTGTTGCACTCACTGTGTCACTCTTCTAGAAAGCAGAAGTGTTCCAAATCCACAGACCAATGATTTATTTATGAACTTCTACTTCATTTCCAAGAGGACTTTCTTTTCCGTATACCATCCAATTGTTCCACAAGAACAAAACTTTCTACCAAAACCCTCTACAAGAGCAAGATCCATTCTTGATATGATGAAAGCGACTTGAGTCCCTCAATATAATTTCATGTTCAATGATTTTGGAGATGTATGTCATTGCAGTATGGCAGTCTCCACAAACTCGCAGGTTCTTGGTTATTCTAATAGGCACTCCAGGAGCTGACGTGAGAATGCCATAAGCAAGGGCCAACTTTTCACTATGTTCAATAAGAAGATCACCTTTCTCCTCATCATCTACATCATGAAGCGCAAAATTTGTCTCCGGAACATAGCCCATTGCTTTGATACGGTGAATCAGGTCTTCTAGGAGATCATATATCTTTTCAGACATTGGATGACATCTGTCCCCAACAAAAAATGTAACAGTCTCCTTCTTTCCTTGAACCCAACTACATCCAGGTCTCTTCCTTATGCCAGAATGTTTCATAAGAGATCTAATCCGGGCCACATCTTTCCAACGTTTGGCATTAGCATATATATTTGAAAGAAGTGTATAAGTCCCATCATTCTCAGATTCCAATTCTGACAGCTTTGCAGCAGCATGCTCTGCAAGATCCACATTTTTATGGACTCTACAAGCACTAAGCAGTGCAACCCATACTACTGAGGTTGGTTCCATTGGCATGCGTTCAATGAGCTTCATAGCTTCATCCAGTCGACCAGCACGACCCAAAATATCAATCATGCATGCATAGTGTTCAGCCCCGGGAACAACTCCAAAATCCCCCTTCATATGGTTGAAGTAATTCATTCCCTTGTCAACCATTCCAGAGTGGCTACAAGCATATAGCACAACAAGAAAAGTTACACCATCTATGGGCAGACCTTCTCCTCTCATTACGTTAAACACTTGGAGAGCCTCCTCCCCCCGACCATGCATTCCATAGCCAGTCATCAGGGATGTCCACGAGACCGTATTCCTCTGGCTCATGTTATCAAACACAAGTCTAGCTGCATCAACATCTCCAGATTTGGCATACATGTCAATGAGACAGTTAGCCACAAAGACTATTGTAGGTTCATACCCTTGTCGTAATACATATGCATGAATTTGCCTACCAATCCTAAGACTAGACAGGCGAGCGCAAGCCACCAGGGCACAAGATATAGTATACGCATTTGGGATTACAGAGTACTCATCCTTCAGCATGGCCGAAAATAGTTCTAAAGCATCATTGGCATCACCATGCTGTGCATATCCACCAATCATGACTGTCCATGTGACAACATTCCTATCTCTCCTATCAATATCATCAAACATGGCATGAGCAATTTTCATCTCCTTGCACTTTGCATACATGTCAATCAGAGCATTAGTCACCATCAGATCCTCCTCAGTATTGCTGCCTTCCAAACTGAACATTCGTTTAATGGCATAGCAATGAGTTTCCTTTCCTTGACGCAGTGCTCCAATAGCAGCACAACCTGAAAGCACAGAAACAAGAGTGATGACATTTGGCTCTGCCCCAGAAAGCCTCATCCCCTTAAAGATATTGAGCGCTTCATAGCCTAAATCCCTCTGTGCATACCCTGAAATCACAGCACTCCACGTTACAACATTCAAATCAATCTCTTCTTCCCTCATTCTCTCAAACAGTCCCAAAGCCTCATCAAATCTTCCAATCTGAGAGTACCCAGTGACCAATGCATTCCAAGAAACCACATCTTTCACCTCCATTAGCTCAAAAACCTTGTTAGCATCATCCAAACGCTTACACTTCGCATACATATCCACAATTGCATTTCCTACAAAAACGTCCTCATGCAAACATCTCCGTATCGCATAACCCTGAAGTTGTTTTCCTCGTTTCCACGCCCCTAAAGAACCACAAGCTGGAAGTACGTTAACTAAACTAACAGCATCAGGACGCAGCTCAAAACTATTCAACGAAACCATCGAATCAAACAACTCCAAAACTTTCTTATCCTCATCCTTCTGTACATAAGCCGCCACTATCGAATTCCATGAAATAACATCAGCAGTTTCTCTCACAACCGTTTCATCAAACACCTGCCGTGCATGACCCAACAGCCCACATTTCCCATACATAGCAATAACACCATTACATACAAACACATTGGAGTCCAACCCAGATGCTAGAATCAAGGAATGAACAGATTCGCCGCAAAGGAGGAACCGAAGCTCACCACATGCCTTGAGGACATAAGGGTATGTGTAGCCATCTGCGTTCCAATCAAGTCTCAGCATTTCGCGGAAGAGGACCAGAGCACTCTCGTGATGTCGGAGAATAACACTGCGTTTGATGAGGTTGTTCCAATAGAACACAACCTGAGACGACCATGTTGTGGGGTCTGCTGAGGGTGAAAAGACGCCGGCGACGACAAGTTTTGCCTTGATACAAGACTTGCATTGTTTGAGTAATTGAGTAAAAGAAGAAGGAACTGCTGCTCTTAGTAATGGCGTTGATGAAGTGAAGAAAGCGAAGAAGGAACTGGATTTGAAGCGAAAGTGAAACAGGGCTGAGTTTGAAAGTTTTGGATGCAAAGACGCGGGAACAAGCATACTCCCTAACTACCCTTGTACTTCCGATTTTATTTTTTAAAACGAATTCTGTGTATTTAAGCGAGGAATCATGTTTTGTTTTTCCTCGTTAATTTGAATTCACCTGAAAATGTCTCATCTCGTAAGGTAAAGTGTTCCTAGGTCACCATATCCAAGAAATTCGAACTTAAAATCTCTAATTAAGATTGAAGAATTAATTATTACTCCATCAACGACTTTCGTTTTTCATTTTTAACTTTTTTTTTTGTTTTTGGCAAAAGGTCAATTTTGACCCATGATTTTATTACTTAATTGGTTTGTTCGGTACAAAGAATTTTTTTTTAAAAAAAATAGGTAAATTTATTACTTATTTATTTTATATGTGATACTCCCTCTGTCTCAATTTATGTAATTTACTTTCCTTTTTAGTAAGTTCCAAAAAGAATGACACATTTCTATTTACATTAAGTAACAATTTAACTATAAAATATCTATTTTACCCTTAATAAAATGATTTACAGTCACACAAATTTCTATCATTCATTTTGGACTACAAGTTTTTAAAATCTTCCTTTTTTTCTTAAACTCCGTGTCGAGTCAAACTATCTCACATAAAATGAGACGGAGAGAGTACATATTATGGGAGGTGTAGGTTGGTGGGGTGAATACAATTTTTTTAATTTTTTTTTAAAGAACTTTATTTTCTAAAGAAGATGTTAAATATTCTCGTGTCACTATACGAGAGAAAAGAACTATGAAGTTTGTATAAATTAAAAGACTTGAAAAATGTATTTAATGCATTTCTAATTATTGTTTTCCTTATTAAAAATTAGTATACGTATTCGTGTGTTGCGCGGTTAATTGATAAATGTAATTGTAAATATTAAATTATTGACAATTTCAAAATTTAACTTATTATAAGATGATACTATAAAGTTTATGAGAGAGAATGTTAACATTTAACACCTTTATGCTATAATAGAATATTTATGAAAATAAATAAATATATAAGCATAGTTCATTGTCTAAATTTGACAATAACAAATTCTTAACATAACTTAATTAATTTATTTTTTAGAGTATTCAAAATCAGAAATACTCTCATCTTATCTATAATATGCTCGTTCTCAAATTATTTGGATGATTGTGGAATATAAATTCATAATATATAGATAAAGAAATAGAGGGGGTAAATGGTGGTGGAAAAAACTGCCCCTTGAAGAAATGAGAAGTGAGGGGAGTTGCGGTAGTTTTCAAATAATCTTCTACATTTTATTTATATATATTTGATACACATTAAAACTAAAATGTCGTATTTAAAATTTAAAACTACCCCACTTTTCTAAAAAAATATTATTTTTTTTATATATATTTGATACACATTCAAACAAAAGCTGTCGTATTTAAAATTTAAAACTGCCCCATTTTTTCTACGGAATTTAAAATCTAAAAGTTAAAACTGCCCTATTTTTTCATAGAATTTAAAATTTAAAAATTTAAAACTGCCCCATTTTTTCTCTATATACTTTAGATTGAATTAAAAATAATATATAAAATTTAAACTCAAAATATTTAATTTTGTAATATATATTTTATTGAAAATTTTGAATTTAATATGAATAAAAAATTATTATTTTTATTAATATAAAATTTTCTATCAATTTTTTTTTTTTTTTAGAAGATGTCGGTTATGGAATTTTGTATTTTATAGAACTAAGGTTAGTTAATTGTGTTTTGAAATTCGAATTTTAAATTAAAAATAGAAGATATTTTTCTCAAACAATTTCTTAATTATTTGGAGAATTGAACAATGGCACGTGACTTTTTATTGTCCAGATATAAATTTGCTTCAATATTTTTGAAATAATTGAGTAATTAAAAACTTTAATCATTTATTATTTTCTAATTGAATGATTTGTGGTACACTTTTCAAATAAAAATTCAATATTTTTGTGACATTAAATATTCATTGTTTACCAATTGTGACTTTGCATAGATGAACTTGAATAGAGTGGAATGGATTCAACAACCTTTTGGGCCAATTCTTTTTAGCAAACCCACCCCAAAACATTTTCAAAGAAACCCAGCCCACCAACAATACGTACAAGTTACAACAATACCAAACAGACCCACCGCCCCCACTTCGTTCTTCTTCCCAGCGAGAACACAGGCGCGAAGAACCAGAAACCGAACCAGTCCAGCAATAGCGAACCGATCGAGCCCAGCTCGCGCGTGTCCGTGCTCTCTCAGCCCCGTCCTTATCCTCTCGTACAGAACCGTTGGAGATTCGTTCAACGTGTCGCCATTTCATGTGCTCGAAATCGTGCGGCTCCTATCAATTTTCCGTTGCCCTCCAACGTTCTCCTTAAGAAGAATTCGAATTTCAAATTCAAAATGGTTCCGATTCCCCCCATTTCGAACCCTCATCTCCCCTCTATAAAAGGACCCCCATCTTCTATATTTATGGGGTTGGTGATTTCTTTAGTTTTTGTCTTCAAAACGACACAAGAGACAGTGAGTAAAGAGAAGAAGAACGGAAAGGTTACAAAACATAGATAGGCAAAAGATTTCGGTTGATAATATCCCTGTAGCTGGGTCTGCTGTTTTGGAAATCAATTTTCCGCCGGAATCTCATCGTGGTGATGTTAGAGCTCGCTCCAATTCGCTTGTCTCGTCTCAGCTCGCTGCCCGGAAAGAGGTAACGCCACTTCCCTCACTTACGTTATATTTCTATTCCAATAATGATGTGACAGATCTATATTTTCTTGATGAATTTCTTTAGCTTTCTTTTGTTCTTCTTGATGTTATATCTGCTCTTTTATTTTGAGACTTATCTGCTTAGCCCCATTCGTTTTGGTTGGAGGGTTCTTTGAATACTCATCAGTGTTAATGTCTTTATCTGATTTCTGGTGTTCTGGTCCCATATCTCGTGGTCGATATTTTCGCAGATCATTTTTGGTTTCAAACTTTCTCTGGGCAGTGATCTGATATGTTTCGAGTTTAGCTATTTGTGAGCGATTATTTAGATGTCATCTCCGAGTGAGTTTATTTTCATTTGAAGTGTGGTGTGACAAGAAATGATCTGGTAATCTGCTAGGTTCTTTGTTTATAATAATCTCAGCATGTTAGCCTTTTAAGTACTTTCATGTTATCATTCGTTAATTCCTACTTGACATCACATGTTTGTTGCTCGAAACGAGCTCCATAACGCAGTAAGTGATCAATTTTGGTCATGGATCTTCCCTTCAATAGGGTTGATTCTTACTTGAATTCTTGATAGATGTTTAAATTTCAATGTTAATAGTTGGCTTCATGTTAATTAAATGCTACTATGGTTACAGTTAGACATGATATTGTTTGTCATTCACCTTATCCTGTTTCAACTTGGCTTATAGGATTGTTGTTAGTTCATTTCTAAATATGCATCTAATCTTGTTGTGTTGAACTGTTTTAATTCAAAATGTGATTAATGTGTTTGCTTTTCTCTTTTTTCCAAGTAATATGTTCCTAGTACATTCTTTCATATATTTGCTAACTTAGTTGTTCTGATCCATATGTTTTCTGTTTCTGTGCGTACATGTCATGCCTTGGTTGTTTTCTTTTTCTTCTCCTAAAATGATATTTGCTAACTTAGTTGTTTTATTAGTCTTTTTTGCACTCTTGTGTTTTTAGCTTGCTACTTGCCTTTGTTCGAATGCTATATTCGTAAGCATATCCTTACTTACTTTGGGGCTGCCTGTTGTTTCCAGTGTATCTCAACCTTTTAGAAAACAATTATTTCTCCCTTATCATGTGTTACTGCCTCAATAAGATGCCACCATTTCTCCTGTTAGTGTTCATTTATTTCATGGAGTTTAATATGTTTTTGTTCCTTTTTCTATGTTAATAACAGTTAATGCAGTAGTACTCTCACATTCCTCTTTATTAATTGTTAATTCCTGCTTGACATCACATGTTTGTTGCTCGAAATGAGCTCCATAACGCAGTAAGTGATCAATTTTGGTCATGGATCTTCCCTTCAATAGGGTTGATTCTTACTTGAATTCTTGATAGATGCTTAAATTCCAATGTTAATAGTTGGCTTCATGTTAATTAAATGCTACTATGGTTACAGTTAGACATGATATTATTTGTCACACCTTATCCTGTTTCAACTTGTCTTATAGGATTGTTGTTAGTTCATTTCTAAATATGCATCTAATCTTGATGTGTTGAACTGTTTTAATTCAAAATGTGTTTGCTTTTCTCTTTTTTCCAAGTAATATGTTCCTAGTACATTCTTTCATATATTTGCTGATCCATATGTTTTCTGTTTCTGTGCGTACATGTCATGCCTTGGTTGTTTTCTTGTTCTTCTCCTCAAATGATATTTGCTAACTTAGTTGTTTTATTAGTCTTTTATGCACTCTCTCGTGTTTTTAGCTTGCTACTTGCCTTTGTTCGAATGCTATATTCCTAAGCATATCCTTTTACTTACTTTGGGGTTGCCTGTTGTTTCCGGTGTATCTCAAACCTTTAAGAAAACAATTATTTCTCCCTTATCATGTGTTACTGCCTCAATAAGATACCACCATTTCTCCTGTTAGTGTTCATTTATTTCATGGAGTTTAATAGCAGTTAATGTTGTAGGTACTCTCACATTCCTCTTTATTATTTGTTAACCACTAAGTGTGTTTCTCCAAGTAGAATCTGATTTTTATTTCTTTTATGCAAGCATTTAATTAACATGAAGCCTGTTTATGCTTCATCAAATATGTTGGATACAAAGTGTTGCATCAAATACGTTTATGCCTGTTTGCTTTGGTATCATTGACTCTTCTGAATTATACCCGAGATTCCATGATGAGCTATTAATTCGTATATTTTATTTTGTATAAGGATGAACTCTCTCGGACTGAGTCAATTGGACTCCACATGATCTCCCTTCCATCTCGAAATAGGACAAGGAGGCCCAATGCTTCCCTTTATCGAGTCAACCGAGTCAATGTAATCGAAGAATAGGTTCTCTAAAGTTGATGTACAGGTGTTCGGAGCGGATTAAAAGGTTGGATATGCACAATATACAACGATATACATCAGCGGTATATGTTGTATAGCATTGAAAATGGGCTAAATAGCCTCAATTTCAGCTTTGTATTTTGTTGCTTTGGGCCTAAGCCCCTTTTTGTCATTATTATTATTATTATTGTTATTATTATTATTATTATGTGTTAGTTATTAGGACAGGTACAAAATGCAAGAATTGGGCCTAAAACGCAACAGAGAAATTAGCTTATCTTAGTTTCTTTAGGACAGGTGTAAATGGACCATAGGTCCAAAGCTAAATTCAGGCCCAAGTGTTGGTCCAGGCGGACAGATCCAGACTTGGGCCCAAATTTTCTTAAATATCTATTTAACTTTTATTATGTGTTATTTGTTGAATTGATTTTAAGGTTTCAGAAAATTCAATTCCCCAAAGGACACCCGTTTTGAGTTAACTACTTAATATTAAGTAAAATAATCTATTTCCTACTTGTTTTAAAAAATTATATTTAGTATGTTTTACTTGAGTAATATTTCCCCTTTCTCCCCTAAGAGAAAGTTTTAAGTTTTATGTTGTTCATTTCTTCAATTTTGCTCAAGTATGATATTTTTTTTATTAGCCAAGTAGTTAATTATCGGATAACCGCATGTTAGCGGGCGTTTCGAGTGTTTTCAAACCCTTCTTGAAATGTTAATATGAACCCTGAACTCTTTAAATGTTTTCAATTGATTTTTGTTTTAATCTTTTGAAAAATAATGGTTTATGTTCTTTTTTAAATAAAAGTATGTCCAATTTCTCTTGTAGTTTCTTACGTATTACTTGGACAAGTCCTATGATAATTGTACTAAGAATGCTTTCAAAATGTGCCAAACAATCAACGATAATTTTTTTCCAATGGTTTGTGAACTATAATTTCATTACTACAGGTGAAAAACAAAATTGATCCTTTTGAAGAAAGTGCCCCGTAATAAAGCTGATGGAAGTGCACAA
This sequence comes from Solanum tuberosum, assembly GCF_000226075.1. NCBI lineage: Eukaryota > Viridiplantae > Streptophyta > Magnoliopsida > Solanales > Solanaceae > Solanum > Solanum tuberosum. The sequence continues at coordinate 253,646 of NW_006239391.1, read as the reverse complement.
TCATCTTTGTATCCTAAATTATCTTTCATTTTTCCTTCACTCTTTTAGATTTGGAGTTCTTATGTTATTAGCATAATAAAAAGTCCTTCAGTTTATCCTTGATCACTTGATAGTAGGGGTGGGGGTTCATGGAATGGCGCCTCGAGCCTCCGGGGGGTAAGGGGGTAGGTT
>NW_006239391.1:243267-251150 GCF_000226075.1 Solanum tuberosum | reverse complement strand
CGCGCCTCGAGCCTCCTCCGGGGGGTTAGGGGTAGATGGGGGGGGTTCGAGGCACGACGCCTCGAGCCTCCTCCGAGGGGGTAGATCGAATCTTAATTCAAGAAATATTGGAATTTATAATAGTATAATATCAAGTTCAGACTAAAATTTCCTTGTACTTCATAGTTTTTCGAGGTTGAATTTGTATTCAAATTTTACACTTTTTGAAATCTTGAGTCTGAGCTTGATGTATTCAAACTAGTATATAAATATAAATAATTATGTATCTATTGTTAGTATTAGTTGAAATTTTCTTAATAAATTATTGTAAATCTTTCAAAATTTTATTATGTCTTAACATTGATTTTAGTTTGTCTTTTATTCTTTGAGGGATGTTTTTAGACATTTAAAGCTCAAACTTGTTAGATTATTAAATAATTAAATTTAAAAGAGATATTCGCTCAACTTTGAAAGTCTTCTAAAGCGTAATATTAATGATTTAGACTTATGTTTTGTACTTAAAAGTAATATGAAATATTATACAAAAAATAATAATATTCTAATTGATACATATTCAATCAAGTGAAGTCTTAATTCTATTTTTAAATACTTCTATTACTTCTAAATAGTTTTGATAGCTTATATAACAAATTGATTCTATTGAAAAAGTTATCAAAACTATAATCAACAAAAACTTACCTTGAACACTATTAGAATTGTCGAAGGGAGTGGACATAGAGGGTGTCTTGATAGGCAAATAATTTATTATAAAAATGATATACACAATTATTTATGTCTCGTAATTTATTACAAAAATGATATTTAATTTTTTTTCAAATAAACATAAGATCTCTTTTTTTTAAATTTGACTTTAAGCCTTTCGTTGAGTCACCCACTGGACCACACGTAGTAATTCATTAACTTTGTCTTTGTATCTATTAAAGCATGTAATTAGTTAGTATGGTTGCATATCAAATGTTAATTATTTATATTGATAGACTCTTTCAAATTAACAAAATGTTCGCCATCAATTGTAATATTAACCCTTGATTTTTATTATCTAAAATATATTGATAAATATTAAGATGCGAGTGGTTTAATTTAAAGTTTTAAAATATTAGGTGAAATTAAAATGTAATCTTGAAAAGGAGATTTACTTCATTTTTAATGTCATGACCAAATAAGGAAATATATAATCTTTAAATTAATTAAAAAGGTCAAATAACGAATACATTAAAATACTAGTTGCTTTTTTTTTTTAATATCATTTGCATTATCCTCCGTTGATGTGTCTGCTTCAGTGTATCAGAAAAAAAATTAAAAATTTATTTCTTTTGTTCTACTTTGACATTTCTCGCTAAAGTAGGCACGTTTCCAGCTTGTTTCGGAACAGTTCGTGCTGAAGCAGGCACATCACGCCCCGAGCCTACACCCTGGACGCGATTGGCACTCGAGGACCATTGATGTTCCCCAAGCGAACCCTTGGCCTGACTCATTATTACTCAACGGAAGACTTTACTCAATTTAAACCAAACTCAAATCATAAGGATATCATAAAATACAATACTCTATTCGGTGTACTCAAATGAACATAAATGTTCAACTTACAGTCTTTAAAACATCAACAAAGGAAATGGTAAAGAGACTAGTCAACTATTACTTGTCTATGAAACCTCTAATAACTCTGATGAACGTCGTAACAAGACCCACGACATCCTAACAACACAAAACAGAAATAAATAAATAGGGATCCTCCGAAAGTAAGGAGGCTCACCAAAACAACTCTGGGACTCGACTTGGATCAACGGAGCGCCGATTAATGATCCTGAATACATGTATCCGCATCATAAAATAATGCAGGTCAAATGGCATTAGTACATTGAATGTACGAGCATGTAAGGGGAACTGTAAAACATAGACATATAAGCTTGAACTGGAAGGAAAGGAACATGCATACCTCATCTCAACTCAACTCAACCTCAACTCATGGATACTCAACTCAATACGATATAAAAGCAATAATAAAAGATGCAATGTAAAGAGCTTTTAAAATAGTAGATAATAACTCAATGTATTTAAAAATACAATGAGATTCTCTAACCGACAACCATCACTATAAGCTATGTGATGATACAACGTCTTGCTCATATTGGTGCTCAATGCTACTCCCAGTAATACAACTCATGCTCATATGTTTGAAAACATTTTCTCATCCTCAAACTTTGAGATTATTACTCAAAAGATTCTCTTAGAAGAGATAGCGTTTAAAACTCCTCATGAACTCATTAGGAAATCAAGGTTTCCCCTCGTTTTAAATATAAAAACATTTACTCTTGGGAATAGTTAGTTCTCATATATTCGTTTTGAAAAAATGAAACTCAACTCTCCTCATCCTCATACTCAAGTACTCAATTCTTAAAACAAGTTTTAAAAAATTTGCAAAAGACTTCTCAAATGACTCAGAAGAACTCCCTCAAACTTTATGACATGTATACTCCATGTACTATTGACCAAATTTTCAATTAAACAGAAACAAAGTTGGAACACGCAATTGTCAACAGTGTTGGAAAGACCATGAATCAATATTAGTTCTCCCTTCGTTTTATATTACTTGACTCATGTTAGTATGATATATTCATTTTATATTAGATATATATTTTATTTAAATTAATTTTATTAATGATATTTTTGAAATTCTAAATTTAATCACTATTATTTTATGTAGTTATTTAATTCTAAGAATAAATCTGAAAAAAAAAAACTCTCTTAATTTGCTAAATCAAATAAAAATAGAGGGTAGTAAAGTTGGGACGAAGGAGAAAAGAAGTTTCGAAGCGGAAAGAAAGATTAATTAGTCGTTGGTCAAATGGATCCGCGCATACCTTTTGGAAATTGGAAAAGTGCAAAGTTTGAGCTACTTAATTTTAGCCATTTAATTATCATAAGGGAGGCAATTAGCATGTGTTCCTACAATTTTTCGACTAGCAAAGGCTGTCCCTTCTAGATTTATTTACGTAATCAATGACTTTACAATCTGCCTAACCTCAATCATATTGAGTATTATTTTTCATTAAAATTAAAAAACAATGATTTGAGAATAGGTATAAAATAAAATTATTAGAGGCAGAGAATATATTTGTACTAATAGTTTCGGCCGAAAATCTATTTGTATTAAGAAATTCAGTAGATATATATTTAAAATCTATAAACTCAAAATCTTATCGATCTACATCGAACAAAAAGCATAAACAACAAATAGTATGAGGGAAATATGTCCTTGGCTTCTATACATCCCTTTGTGTCCTTTCCTCCTTCAACAGGGCCTCGAAACCAATAAATAAATTGACAAAACTTTTAAAAAAATAAGTAAAGAAGGTCAATGCATAAATAAAATTCTACGCAGACCAAGTAATGAGGCATCTTACCAATAAGGAAGAGCCAAGGACGCCACCCTTATTTGATTTGATTTATAAATTGGTCTAAATTAAAAAGTCACGCTTAAAAAGTAAGCCAATAAATTGATCAAACAGCTAGCTTTCACCTAACGTAGCCATCTTCAACTCTCCTTCTTCCTTGGAGAGTTTCTCTAATTCCTTGTTCATTTTCCTCTGCCCTTCAAACAATTACCGCGAAAATATGTCGTTTTCTGATAGAAAATCTTTGATCCCAAGTTATCTTTACAGTACAACATCAGCTAATTCTTCTAAGAATCTCAGTACTGCTTTGGACAATCATCATGGCAATATGGATAAGAAGAATTTCTTGATTGCAGCACCAAAGGAGGGTTCAGGTTATAAGGTAGAAATGTACACACCGGCGTTTTACGCAGCCAGCACGATCGGGGGTATTTTGAGCTGTGGTCTTACACACACGGCAGTTACTCCTCTTGATCTTGTCAAGTGCAACATGCAGGTATACATATATTAGGGATACTATAGCAGAGGATACCTTTTACTATTTTCTAACTTTTTGAGTATTACTAATTAACCTTGGCGTTTAATATGTCACGTGCATATCAAGTTAAGTTGACCTACAACAACAAATAACTTGAAAGTAGAGTGCTGATTTATTATAACTACTTGAATCGCAAAGTTAGTCTCGATTTATTTTTTATTACTGTTGTCGTACATAACTTCAACTCTTAAAATTATAATTAAAGAACATCATGAAAAGACTATGCTTAGACTTGCATAAATTTTTTTCATTTTAGACTGGATTTTGTGTGTTTCTTTTGATCCAACCTTAATCAACAAATCCTCTATTAATTTAAAAAAATTATAATCTTTCTATTGACAGATGTTCATGTCTGTGATTTTTGCTCTTCCATTCTGTTCTTTCATTTGTTGATCTGAAATTCGAAAGACAAAATGAAAATGAACAAAAAAAACATCAAATTTCCAGAATAGATTGGATTAGTGATGGATTTAATGTTTTTATGATTGAAATGTTTGATTTATCAGATTGATCCTGCAAAGTTCAAGAGTATATCCTCTGGTTTCGGAATTTTACTTAAGGAGCAAGGCATTAGAGGATTATTTAGGGGTTGGGCACCTACTTTCCTTGGTTACAGTGCACAAGGAGCATGTAAATACGGATTTTATGAATATTTCAAGAAGTATTACTCAGATCTTGCTGGCGCGGAGAATGCTGTCAAGTACAAAACTTTGATTTACCTTGCTGGTTCTGCTTCTGCTGAAGTTATTGCTGATGTTGCTCTCTGCCCATTTGAGGCTGTCAAAGTTCGTGTTCAAACTCAGCCCGGATTTGCTAGAGGCTTGTCTGATGGACTTCCCAAATTTGTCAAGGCTGAAGGAGCTGCGGGGTAATGCCTATTTTATGTTGAACAAATTTGTTGTTGTCAATTTGAGGGTTTTTCTTATATGCTGACGAAAATTTGGAATTTGAATGTTTGTGTTACAGGCTTTACAAGGGGATTGTACCTCTATGGGGACGACAAATTCCATGTAAGCTGACATATTTCCTCTGATTTTTCATTTGGATACTCTTGTTTTATTATAAACTTGGAAACCTTTGTAAATGTGTCATTCAGTTTCTACTAGTATTTACGAGTAATAGTAGAATTTGTGCTCATAAACATATCATGACATTTTTGGCAGTCTAAGCTGTTGTCTTACACACACTGCTGTTACCCCTCTTGATCTTATCAAGTGCAACATGCAGGTATACATATATTAGGGATACTATAGTCTATAGCAGAGGATACATTTTACTATTTTCTAACTTTTTGAGTATTACTAATTAACCTTGGCGCTTAATATGTCACGTGACCTACAACAACAAATAGAAGTGCTAAATGCTAGGTAATTTGTTATTACCACTTGAATCGCAAAGTTAGTGTCGATTTATTTTTTATTACTGTGGTTGTACATAACTTCAACTCTTAAATTATAATTAAAGATAACGATCATGAAAAGACGATGCTTAGACTTGCATAAAATTGTTCATTTTAGACTGGATTTTGTGTGTTTCTTTTAATCCAACCATAATCAATCAATCCTCTACTAATTTTAAAAAGCTAGAATCTTTCTATTGACTGATGTTTCACGTATGCGCTTTCTGCTCTTCCACTCTGTTCTTTGTTAGCTGATTTGAAATCCGAAAGAGAAAATCAAAATGAACAAAAAAAAAACGTCAAATTTCCAGAATAGATTGGATTAGTGATGGATTTAATGTTTTCATGATTGAAATGTTTGATTTATCAGATTGATCCTGCAAAGTTCAAGAGTATTTCCTCTGGTTTCGGAATTTTACTTAAGGAGCAAGGCATTAGAGGATTATTTAGGGGTTGGGCACCTACTTTCCTTGGTTACAGTGCACAAGGAGCATGCAAATACGGATTCTATGAATATTTCAAGAAGTACTACTCAGATCTTGCTGGCGCGGAGAATGCTGTCAAATACAAAACTTTGATTTACCTTGCTGGTTCTTCTTCTGCTGAAGTTATTGCTGATGTTGCTCTCTGCCCATTTGAGGCTGTCAAAGTTCGTGTTCAAACTCAGCCCGGATTTGCTAGAGGCTTGTCTGATGGACTTCCCAAATTTGTCAAGGTTGAAGGAGCTGCAGGGTAATGCCTAGTTTATGTTGAACAAATTTGTTGTTGTTAATGTGAGGGGTTTTCTTATGTGCTGACGAAAATTTGGAATTTGAATTTTTATGTTACAGGCTTTACAAGGGGATTGTACCTCTATGGGGACGACAAATTCCATGTAAGCTTACATATTTCCTCTGATTTTTCATTTGGATACTCTGTTTTACTACTAAACTTGGAAATCTTTCTAAAGGTATCATTCAAATTTTGTACTTCCTCAGTTTCATTTTACATGACAGTATTTATTAGTTCTCGAAGAATTTGTGCTCATAAACATATCATGATTCATGACATTTTTATGGCTAGAAAATCATGTCATAAAGTGTTAAATGAGAAGTTCAGCGTTAAAGTTTTTTCCAAATATGTAAAAGTTTCATTCTTTTTTGGAACAAACTAAATAGGAGTGTCACATAATGAGTGTAACTTTTATTCACCGAACTGCTTGAGATCTGTTTAATTACTCTTTCTTGATTGTTATTGCTGTGGAAAAATGAACACTGGCTAGATTGACTGAATTTCACTTTGGTTACTTTACAGACACCATGATGAAGTTTGCATCGTTTGAAACCATAGTGGAACAACTCTATAAACATGCCATTCCAACACCAAAAGACCAATGCAGCAATACTACACAGCTTGGTGTGAGTTTTGCTGGTGGATATTTGGCTGGTATTCTTTGTGCTGTTGTGTCACACCCTGCTGATAACCTAGTTTCTTTCCTCAACAATGCCAAGGGGGCAACTGTTGGCGATGTGAGTAAACATTGAACTGTGTCCTCTGTTCTAATATTCGGTTTCATTCTTAAGTCTGAACAATGGATTTGTTCATTTTTTGCCCTTTTTGTAGGCTGTGAATAAGCTAGGAGTATGGGGTCTCTGTACTCGTGGTCTTCCCCTTCGTATATTCATGATTGGAACACTGACTGGAGCACAATGGGGAATCTATGATTCTTTCAAAGTTTTCGTTGGCCTGTAAGTGTCTTCTTCCTTTACCTTTTAAGTATTTGCTATTGCTGAATCAAGCAAGAGATACTCTTGTAGTATTATAATATCTTGAACTGATTCTTATGTTCATTACTTTGCAGGCCAACCACAGGTGGTGCTGCTCCTCCTGTCCAGAAGTGAAGAAAACATTGATTATTACATAATATCTTCTTCTTGTTACTGGAAATTCTTTCAATTCAAAGTTTTGACGTTTGATATTTGATAGTACTAGTTTTGGAGGATGAATCATCCTCGGCATTATTGTGTTTCAAAAGTATTACTTAGTCTGTAAAACCACGTTTTCTGGATTTACAATAATATGTCAAAATCTATAATGAGAACATGTTGCTTCCCCCACTCCATGGTTCTCATGTTATGAGAGATCATATTTCTTTTCTTGATTTAATATAAAATTTGTAACAAACACCAGCAAATACATGATGACAGTATACAATATTTTATCAAAGCTAATAGTATACAGAAATAGCTTATTTTTATTGGAATAATCTAATTCTTACCCCCCCAGGAAAATTGTAACTGCTACTACATTCTGTTGGAAAATACACGTGACTACGGGTGTGTTTGGTATGAAGTTTTCCAATTTTCTCATGTTTGGTTGGGTTAAATATTTTGGAAAATATTTTTTAAATCAACTCATTTTCCTCAAATTTAAGGAAAATGACTTCCCTTCAAAACTTAAGGAAAACATTTTCCAAAACTCTCTTCCAACTTCCAATTAAAAAAAAAATTGTTGAAAAAATCAATTTATTTGGTCCCTACCCTCAAACCAGCCCCCCCGCCCCCCCAAAAAA
>NW_006239391.1:233714-241438 GCF_000226075.1 Solanum tuberosum | reverse complement strand
TTTTTAAAAAATATTTTCAATTTCAACAATTATTTTCTACTCTAGTAAAAATAAAAGAAATTTTTCAAAAACATTTTTCATTCATAAATCAAACACTAAAAATCTTTTTCGAAAAATATTTTATACTCACCAACCAAACATGAGAAAATAAGTCAAAAATCAACTTGTTTTCCAAGAAAACATTTTCTAGGAAAACATTTTCCATGGAAAACATTTTCGTTCATACCAAACACACCCTATAGCTAACAAAATTTAGGTATCATCCTCGCCAGTATTTAATGGATATATGGTATCGAAGACTATCCTGGAAAAGACATGTCGGACTTTCTGTAGGCTACCTGAAGCTAACAACTCATAGTCTATCTTGCTACCTTGTTTGGTTACAAATCCCGTTTCCTTTCCCATTCTAATGCATTGGCAAACCTTGCACGGCTTTAAATACTGTGCTAATGGAACAAATATCTGCAAAAGAATGAATACGAAAGAGATTAACCTGCCTCTTTCTTTTGTCCTATGGCTCAGTAAGACAATATAAAGAGAGAATGAATCAAAGGTCAATTATGAAATGAGAATTATATTTTCCTTTCGATAAATGTAATGCTTTGACTTTTCTTTTCTTTGAAAAAAAAGTAAAACTCAAATATGATAAAAAAAAAATTCCCTTGACCTACAAAACAACTCAGCATCCAAATTGTACCTATAGGAATCAACAGTACCGGATCCAAGATTAAATTGTACCTATAGGAATCAAAAGTGTACCTACATGAATCACCAGTGCCAGATGCAGGAGGATAGTAGAGCTAGAACAGATGACCTCAATTTTTTTTTTATAATAACTTAACCATTATACTAAACGCCTAACTTGTGTCAAAATATGTCAATACTTGTATATATATATTTTTAAACCAAAATTTGACCTCGTTTGACACCCCTTACCCAAGTGGGTACGCCCCTGGGAATCAAAAACAATGAAGTTCTTCAATTAGCTTAATTCTTTTGCAAATTTTAGTTGTGGAATAAGATATCCTTCATATTCTAGCGTTACCAAATTTGGAGCATCAACCACCCCTATGCTCCGACAACTCTAAATCTTCAAGACCATTCTCTCCTTAAAAACATGTTTTTTATTTCGGTTTGCTGGCGCTCTTCGTCTCGAACTTTCCATCCAAAATCTTTCAGCAAAATCTATCATTATTTCCTTCTGATAATCACATAACATTCTTCAATTTATCATCTTCAATTCTTTAAGGATCTTCTTGACATTTCAAGTTCAAAAACTCGAAGAACTGAAGATGCAAAATTCAAGCTCAAATAAATTAGATTAGCACAGAATTAATTTTTATTTTTAAAAAAATCTTTTAACTTTGAATGTGTTCGAAAGCGTAACAATCACTACGATAGCAACGATTAAGATCTATTTTTTTTTGTACTTAATAGTAAATATGAAATATTAAATAAGTAAAAAAGATGATCTAATTAACCCACTCAATCACTATGCCAAAAACTATCAAGCACCCCTTCATTGACACTGAGCCTGCAAAATATTTGTGGAAGTTTTTTGGTCAACCTTTGGGAGTCGTGTACAGAAGCAAGCAAGTTAAAGTGTTCCTTCAAGGCTGGTGGCAGACACCCGTACATAATACAATACACAGAATAATTCAGACGATTCCAATATTAATTTGCTAGGAGTTGTGGAAGGCGAGGTGTTTTTGTAGATATGGCAGGAAAACAAGTTTTAATCTTAGAGGAATGGAGCAACAAATAAGTTGGAACATCAAAGCTGCTATGGAGGAATCAACTATATATGTCAAGTGGTAGAAAATTTGAGACCAAGTATTAATCTCAAGATTGTGGTGTGGAACAGACCAGAACAAGGAATGATTAAACTTAACACAAATGAAAATTTTCTGGAGCATAACGAAAAGGCTGGAATAAGAGGCATAGCCAGGGACAACACTGAAGAGTTCATCTTTGTGTTTGTTATTCCCATTCAGTGTAATTAGGATCATAATGTTGCTGAGACAGTAGCTTCTAAGTATTTTATTCAATGGCTGAAGAATAATGGGCATCAAAAAGGCATTATAGAAATGGATTCTTTGCTCTAGGTTGATATGATGAAGAATAGAACTTCTCAAAATCGCAACATGAAGATTATCGTGGATGAGACTGCTGATCTAGTAGGGAATGCTGATTTTGGCTTCACTCATTGCTATAGAGAAGTCAATGAGGAGTGGGACAAGATGCAATTAACTAGCATAAGGATAAGATACGACAAATCCAATTTTTTTGTAAGCTAATTTGTTTAGTCTCTAGATATGCGGGAATATAAAGCAGTGACATGCTTAAGCATTCCCTTTTTTTGCAAGGATCGTTGAGGTATAGTTGGGGTTAAGGCAAAGTCCCCTTTTTGTTGTGCTTCTACATGATTTATTTATATATCGTCACGATTGCAATCCTGGAAATTTTAAAAAATAAATAAAAAATCAATCAAGTGAAATATTAATTCTATTTTTTTCAAATACTTTTACTTTTATCAAAAAATAATCATTCCTAATAATATATAAGTACAATAATTTATGTGTAGTTATTTGTGTATTATGATTAATCACCAGGAAATAAATCCAAATTTTAATCAAATAAACATAAGATCTCTTTTTTTAAAATTTGGCTTTATGCCTTTCATTAAACCATCTCCTAGAGTGACGAGACCCAATTTGCTATTACTATACATTAAGTTTGTCTTGGTAGATATTAAAGGGATATGATAAGTTAGTATTGTTGCATATCTAATGTTAGTCATTTATATTGATAGGTTCTTTCAAATTAACAAAATGTTCGCCATCAATCGTAATATGTTACCTTGATTTTTATTGTCTAAAACATATTGATAGATATAAAGATATGTGTGTTTAATTCAAAATTTTAAAATATTAGGGGAATTAAAATATAACCTTGAAAAGGAGATTTACTTCATTTTTAATGTTATGACCAAATAAGGAAATACATAATCTTTAAATTAATTAAAAAGGTCAAATAATGAATACATTAAAATACAAGTTTTTTAAAATATCGATTGCAATATATTTTGACGTAAATGGCAGTGTTTAGGTGGTTATAAAATGGTCTTTCATAAAGAATTAAAAATTAGTCGTAACTTGTGATATTTAACAAAAAGTTAAAATTTGGAAAGAAGATGTTTCACATTCTTGTGTCATTATACAAGTAAACTTGTGAAGTTTCGTATCAATTAAAAGTCTTGAAAATTATAGTTTGACTTTTCAAGTAAAAAAAATAAATTAGTTAGAATCTATTTAGTTTGACTTTTTGATATTCGTTGAACACATTTTATTGTAATTTTAAATTTTATGTGTATTTTTTGTTGGAAATTTATCTATTTGAAGTCCTCTTTGGGTTTGATTCAATAATTTTTTGAGATGTAAAGTAAAAAAAATTTAAAGTTTTTTTTTCAAAGGTACTAGGATTAACTATGTTTTAGTTGATTTAATTGAAGGGTACGAAGATTTTTTTCTTTATTGATTTAGTTAAAGGGCACAATGATTAAAAGGAAGAGCTAATCAAATTAATTAGTAAAAGCAGAAAGGAGTCAAAAGAGTTGTGAAAAATACGAGTGAAAAAGAAAAAGAATTACTTTCTCCGTTTCACAAAAAATGACCTCATTTCCATTTTAGTCAGTTTAAAAAAGAATGATCTTTTTCTTTTTTTGGTAATATTTTAATTTTAGCTTTCCACGTGACATGTTTAAGACCACAAAATTAAAGAGCAATTTTGTATATTTGATATAACTTTAATTTAGGATCATAGATTCAAAAGTCTTCTTTATTTTCTTAAACTTCGTGTTAAGTCAAACTAGATAATTTTTTATGAAACGGAGGGAGTAGTAAGTAATGAATTGCAAAGATGGAACGGATGGGAATTTGAGGAAATGGAGGGGAGAGAGTATGCTGACAAAAAGGGACCCACTAGACACATGTCAAAATTTAAGGATATCCTTATACAACTAGTGTGGATGTCTTTGATCAAATGGAAGGATGAATGCCTGCATTTAGCGATCTCGTTTGAAAGGATGAATGCCTGCATTTAGCGATCTCATTTGATCATTCCTTCTTTACTTGTTCGCTATGGCTTAAGGTTTGATTATGCCTCATGCATATTAAAATTTTTCGAGAATAGAAAAATAGGACGGAGTCTGGACGAAGGAGAGAAGAAGTTTCGAAGTGGAAAGAAGGATTAATTAGTCGTTGGTCAAATGGGTCCTGCGCATACCTTTTGGAATTTGGAAAACTGCAAAGTTTGAGTTATTTTCTCGGTTTCTAATTACTTATTCAATTTATTTTTTTTACTTGTTTCTTTTTACTGGTTCATTTTTGACAAATTAAGAAAGTATAAATTTTTTTATCTATTATATCTTCAATTAATTTCTTTGAAAAAGTAATTTTTTTTGAAATTTTTAAATATTAATTCATTCACTTCACAATTAATAGGAATGAAATGGTAAATTCATTATGTCAATTATTATTTTCTTAATAAATATGTCAATTCAAAAGTGAACAAATAATTAGGAACAATGAATACTTAATTTAGCCATTTAATTATCACAACGGAGGCAATTAGCATGTGTTCCTCCAAATTTTTCGACTAGTAAAGGCTGTCTCTTCTAGATTTGTTTACGTATTCAATGACTTTGCAATCGGCCTAACACCTCAATCATTAATGTTCTAGTTCTATCTGAGCTTAGATTATGTGTTATTTTTCATCAACACAAATATTGAGTACCATTTTTTACTAAAATTTGAAAATGTGATTTGAACATAAGTATAAAATAAAATTACCAGAAAGAGGCAAAGATTAGTGTTTTGGTATGAATTTCATAGAATTTAATAGTTTTAATCAAAAGTTTATTTGTATTAAGAAATTAAGTAATACTTTATTTGAGTTCAATCTTTAACATAATTATATGATCCATTGCATATTGTGCTTTGCTATCAAATATTTTTTTTTAAAAAAAAACATCATAATTCATTGCATATAATTATGGTAAGTACTTTACATTTTGTTTAAAAAAAACAATTTTTTTTAGTGTATGTGCAAATTTGACATCAAAAAATAAAAGAAGTCATAATGTTGTTAAAATTAGGCGGAATGACCTGGAAGGCCCTTATACTTGGCTGATGGCTCTGTTGTAAGTTGGACCCTGATACTTACAATTTTGTCAACTAAACCCTTAAACTCACTGAAACACAATATTTTAAACCCTTTGCTATGAGTTGCAACCACCGGTGCCGGATTTTCATCGTGTTAGGGTTTTGTTCTGTGTATGTTGTAGAGTGTGAAAAAACATGGCTATGAGTTACAACCACTGGTGCCAGATTTCTATCGTGTTCGGATTTTGTTCTGTTATCCAGTTGCAACTGTCGGTGTCGAATATCGATGCTATTGAGTCCTTGTTGACTTATGCACCAGAGGCAATCCTAAGGTTCTTTGATTTCTTCTCTTTCTTTCATTTTTTTTTTTGTTGAAAATTGTGGAATTGGAACAATTCAGGAAATCTTGATGTTGTTCTTTAGTCATTTGTGGGAGTAAAGGATCAAAATTGTCCTTTATGTTTGAGTAAAGGATCAAAGTAATCCTTGTGTTTTAACATGGAGCACTAATAGTCCTCCATGTTTCAATAATTGGTACATTTTTGATACTTTTGTAAACAGCCGTCAAAAATCTAACGGTGCTTCTCTTTTTACACGTGAGAAAGGTTTCCCGCCAAAACTCACTTTTCCTTGTCTCTTCGTTTTCCTTGTTAAACCAGACTTCTCTTCCCTTTTTGCTTCAAATCAAACCCTATAATCTCAATTTTGTTCTGAATTTCATTAAAAGGTTGATCCATTTTGTAAAGCAACTATGTTGTTAAGGCACAACAATGATAGCGAATCAACTCCTACTTATGGTGAGAATTTTTTTCATCTCTAGATCATTGTTATTGCTTTTGAGAATTATCTATTCTACATTTGAAACAAAAACGTGGTAGGTTGATTATTATATCATTGCTCTAGTACGGCTGCTCTTCATGATTGGAGTTAAAGTAAGTGTTTGTTCTTCTGCATCACTTTCTAGTCACAATTTTTTCATGAGATGTACTAAAAATAAAAGAAAAAGCTTGATCAGAGATTCAATTGAAACTATATACCATTAAAAACTATGGGGAATGTTTAAATTCTTTCGATCTTTAACCTGATGCCTCGATAAAAAAGTTTTTTTTGTAGAATACACTTTAACCCTCTTATTGATCCTGAATCTAGATATTAGGATATTGAATGGTTAGATTCAAAAAAGAAACTACAAAGTATTAAGTGGTAAGAAACTCATGATAGTCTTACTATTCACAAATAGTATTAGGATCAATGGTGAAACAAAAAAAACACTACAGAAATCAGCCAGAATGGCAATGGCAATAGAATTTGGGTTGTAAGAAGTAATAAGATCCTCCTGCATCTGCAAACGAACTATCGAATCTCAATGCCGGTGGAGGCATGGAGCTAGCTACATTGCTAAGGGTCGTTATAGCAACACAAGATGGTGCACCTGGAATGGAATCTGTAGTGTCATAGCTCACAAAGCTAGCGCACATCGATATCATTATGATCAGTGATGCATTCTTCAGTAGCTCCAGCTTAGTGAATTATTAAGGCGACCCCAAAAATCATCATTATATATCTATTGGAGAACCTTCAAGTTTAAGAGAATGATTTTACTTGAACAAATTTATCGATTATAATTTTTTTAAAGTAAAAATCAAATTCCCAAGATCTCTGATTTGATGTACTATTTTCTGTTTATATAATTACAAGGATTGAATTTCTTTATTTTGGATGCAACAGTATTATATTTGATTATTAAGTTGAAGCATTTTCCATTCATTAGTTTGTTTTATACTTTTGTAAACTACAACACCTTATGTAATATATGCTTGTTTTTTTATTTCAGATCCAGTACTCGAAGATTCATTTGTTAGTATAAAAATATATCATGGGGGTGTCATGAGACGTATTCCAGACAAACATTACATAAATGGCAGCATAGACTATATTGATTACATTAATGTGAACACGTTGAATCTTCAGGAGTTTAAAATGATGGCGGAGATTTGTGGATATGCATCTGATTCAATAACCTTTTGGTACAAGTGTGGAAAGTATGGTAGAAGATGGAGACTAATTTCTACCGATTTTGAAGCCTATGCAGTTAGCAAGAGTCTTCGAAAAGAGGATGTGAATGAGATTTACTTCGAGCACTTAGACTCTTATTTTAAAATGGACAGTGGGATTATACCATATCAAGAAACCATTGAAGATAATGACAAGGAACAACTTACACATGAAAATTCATCTGGTGATGATTTTTGTAATTTAGAGGCTGATTTATCTGACGACGAGTTAGTCAATGGCCATGAGAAGACAAAATAGAGTATTCTAGGTGAAATAGAGCCTTTTAGTGTTGAAGTAAAGAAAAAGATGGCAGCTGTAGAGGGAGATTCTGATTGTTGTGATTCTAGTGACACAAGAAGTTTGCATAGTGATTCTGAAACTGAGAGCTACAATTATCCTCAATTTAATCCAAAAATTGATGGAGATAATCCCATATTAGCTCTAGAGTTGACTTTTGGAAGCAAAAGAGAGTTCAAGGATGCTGTTGCAACACATGAGATAAAAAAA
>NW_006239391.1:231881-233329 GCF_000226075.1 Solanum tuberosum | reverse complement strand
GAATTTAAGAAACTCGATGATTAATATATATTGTGGAGGACCAAAATTGGGTGTCAACAGACATGAACTTGGTTCTTGACTTATTTGGCTAGCGATTTGGATATACATGAGGATGAGGCCAGTTGGACCTTTATGTCCGACAAACAAAAAGGTCTCATTGAAGCTTTTAATGATATTTTACCATATGTTAGTCATAGATTTTGTGTGAGACACCTTCATAACAACTTTAAAAGGGCAGGTTTTGGTAGCTTCTCATTAAAAAAGGCACTCTGGGCTGCTGCAAAGGCTACTACTGTGCAACAATTTATTGTATGCATGAATCATATGTTTGAGTTAGATCCAAATGCTGCTGCTTGGTGTAATGAAAAAGAACCTAGTCAATGGACAATGGGTTATTTCTCCCCAGATGCTAAATTTGACATGTTATTGAATAACGTGTGTGAAGTATACAATAGCATGATACTTGATGCTAGAGACAAGCCAATTTTGACACTTTTGGAGAAATTGAGATATCTACTCATGGCTAGAATGCTAGCTAACAGGGAGAAAGCAGAACAATGGAATCTAGGTGATGTTTGTCCCAAGATTAAAGATATATTGCTTAAAAATCAAAAGGCAGCCGGAGAATATATTCCTAGAAAGTCAAATCAATGGAACTATGAAATTATAGGGGCTAGTATCATGGATAATTGGGCAGTGGACTTGGAGAAAAGAATATGTAGTTGTAGAAAATGGAGTCTCACTGGAATCCCTTGCAAGCACGCAATTGCAGCTATTTGGGCTAATCGAGAAGACACTCTTGATTATGTCCATGATTCCTACAAGGTGGAAACGTACTGAAAAATATATGAGAATGCAATTTTTCCGATGAATGGTCCGCAAATGTGGCCAAAATCTAACAAACTTCCTCCGTTGCCTCCAAGGAGTTTGACAAGTACAAAGAGAGGAAGAAAGCAGAAGAAGAGAAGAAAAGAAGCTGATGAAGTAGGAGCAAGTCGAACAACGATGAAAAGGAAACAAAAATCTCTAGATTGTAGTACTTGCCACAAGTCTGGTCACAACAAAAGGACTTGCAAAACTAAAGATGTGCAGCCTGAAACTACTTCTTCAGTTCGTGATAAACTACCTGTACTATCTTTTAACATCATTTTAATTATTTCATCATTTAATTATCTTTAGCTAATATAAAGTATATATAAATATTTATATATATTGTGCTTTTCAGGTTAGACGGAGATGTTCGGAAGTTCAACAAGAAAATATGAAACAGAGAGAAGTAGGACAAAGAGAAGAAATGAATTCTTCTTGGGAAAATTCACAACAAACCCAACAAAGTGGAGTTACATTATAAGAAAATACAATTTTTTTGGGTAAAAAAATGGATCATTGTGTGCTTTTCATGTTTAAACTATATTTTGCTATTGTTTTTCAGTTTCTCTTTTTTTTTA
>NW_006239391.1:214846-231669 GCF_000226075.1 Solanum tuberosum | reverse complement strand
TGTTGCTGTTTTTGGTGCAGTTCTAGTGCTTTCTAGTGGTGGTGTTGATGCAAGTTTAATGCTGATTTAGAGGCTATTGTGATGCTGCTGTTTTGGTGTAATTCAAATGTTGTTTTGATACTTTTCTGGTGTAATTTTGGATCTTTTCTGCTGCTATGTTGGTGCAACCATAGTGTTGTATTAGTGTGAATTTCGTCCAGCTATTTTGGTTCATTGTCAGTATTTAGGTGCAATTCTAATGTTATTTTGATAAACTTTTGGAGCTATTTTGATGCATTGTTGGTGCTCTGCTGCGGTTTTGGTAAAGGTTTACTAAAATTTTAGTGTTGTTCGTTCTAGTACAAATCTGATGTAGTTTTGCACCATCAACACATATAATATCAAAAATTTCAAGCCAACTTCTCAACAAATTGAAACCAAACATACATTACGTATCAAATCCATTACATCGCAAAAATAAAAAGATACATTTTCCTATACTACGAGAAAAGCATATGCTTCTTCGAGCTCACTAATTACATTGCAAACAAGAAAAAATAGAATATTGAATTTTTCCTAATCGTTCTCTTCAACTTCCAGGCTTCTCTAAATTCTCGCGTGCTTCTTCGAGCTTACTAATATTTAGAATGTATCCGTCATAATTGGAACAAGTAGAATGGACCAAAGCTAAATTATCACTGGGACAATTGATCGAGCACCTTGTGTGCAAGAAACTTGCTTGCAGATAAACAAGACACCAATATGCATAGCACCCTCCTCGAGTTTAAACAATCTATCACAGAGGACATAGAAGAAGACTTGATGACCATAAAGACTGATTTTACTCTTACCCTTGTCGCAGGCTTCCATTGAAGGGAGATACATTCTTCAAAAACAACATATGCAACTGAATAAGTTTACTTCTCCAAATATCAGTCTTTATTTTGATTTTATTTGTTTCACAGGGGAATCAAAGTTATGGAATTATGGATATCTGAAGGAAAGGAAAGGGAAAATTAGTTGGCAATGGTGGAAACTTTTCTCACGTGTAAAAGAAAAGCACCGTTAGATTTTTGACGGTTGTTTGCAAGAGTATCAAAAATGTACCAATTGTTGAAACATGAAGGACTATTAGTGCTCCATGTTAAAACACAAGGATTACTTTGATCCTTTACTCAAACATAAAGGACAATTTTGATCCTTTACTCCATTTGTGGAACCAAACATGATTTTGATTTTTTTAGGATTGAGGGAAATTAGGGAAGGATATAAGACTGATCAAGATTTTAATTGTTGCTACATCTTGAGTTCTTTTTTGAATTTTTTATTTGTTTGTTGATAAAGAGTTCTTTTTCTTTATTTCTTTCCTCTATTTTAATAGTAAGTCAGTTATCTGAAACATTCATAATTGGTCATAAGGTGTAAATAAGGTGGAAATATGCTTATTTAGATTGACTTTTAGTTTTTTGATTTATAAGCCAAAAATAATAAGTTAGAAATTTTAATTTATGACTTTCACTTATTTTTATCACGGTAGTTTAAAATCAAGTTCTTCTAAGTACTTTTTAAATTTATCGAAACACTCCAAAAGTGCTTAAAAGTTATTTTAGCATAAAAATACTTAAAATAAGTCAATTCAAATAGTTATTATTTCCATCACTAATACCCATTTTTATGTGATTTTCATATAAAACAACTAATAATGTATGGTTATTTATCATAAAAGTTTTAATTAAAGATGAACGTAATACAAACAAATTATAATATATATATAAATATATATTAGAGATACATATCATATGTATGCATTCAAAGAAAAGAATAGCTAAAAAAAAGGCTCAATTTATCAACATACGGTACCATGATAAACCGCAATAGTATTCATTAGATCTTATAATTAGTGTACTCCTCTAATGTCCATCTCCTTATCAAAGAGAGAAGTTACATGAAAATAAATTAAAAAATGAAAATAATATCAAGCCAGAAATGAGAAAAAAAACACAAAGATAACATACTAGTTAATTTACATAGGAACTTTATAACCTTTTGCAAACTTTGAGTGAAATAGATACAAAAACTTTTCCATCACTTAATTGGCATATTTGGCATATTTGATTCCCCAAATGCATTACCATTCTGATTTTCCTACTCAAGAAATCTTTTTTCTTTAACTCATTATATATATAGGTCGTTTGTAACCTTTTTTTTATTTCAATTTTTAGACAAGAAGTTAGAAAAAGAATAGTAAGAAAAGTTCATAAAGGAGAAAAAATATAGATAATTTTCTAGGTCATAGAGAGGCGTCTCATCACCTTGTCTATATTTAATTTATTTATTATTATTATAGATGTTTTTAGTTAGATTTATATTGTATATAGATTTTTGTAATAAATTAAGGCAATTACTTTTATAATAAAAGAATTGACTTAAATAAGCCAAAAAAACCTTTTAAATAAATTAAATAATAAAGATAAAAATATTATAAATATTAATTTTTTTTTGTTATTTTGTAATTAGAAGAAATTCAAAACCAACAATATACTTTATTAGTATTGCATAGAAATCTAAGTGGGGCATTGATCACACTCTTTATCTCACCTGTTGCATTCTTAGTTTGGCAAATGTTAGAGTAGGTGAAAGCTGGAAGAATATATGTCATATGTGTAATGCTTCATTGACTTAAAAATTTGTGGTCTTTTTGTAATCGAGCGAGATGATATGCTGAAATGGGTGCTAAATATATATATATATATATATATATATATATTTTATTTTATTTTTATTTTTTTAAATTTTTTTTTTTTTTTGTTAAAAAAAAAAAAAATTTAAAAAAAAATAAAAAATAAAATAAAATATATATATATATATTATTTTATTTTATTTTTTATTTTTTTTAAAATTTTTTTTTTTTTTTTGTTAAAAAAAAAAAAAAAATTTTAAAAAAAATAAAAAATAAAATAAAATAATATATATATATATATTTTATTTTATTTTTATTTTTTTAAATTTTTTTTTTTTTTAACAAAAAAAAAAAAAAAATTTAAAAAAATAAAAATAAAATAAAATATATATATATATATATATTATTTTATTTTATTTTTTATTTTTGTTTAAATTTTTTTTTTTTTTTGTTAAAAAAAAAAAAAAAAATTTAAAAAAATAAAAATAAAATAAAATAATATATATATATATATATTATTTTATTTTATTTTTTATTTTTGTTTAAATTTTTTTTTTTTTTTAACAAAAAAAAAAAAAAATTTAAACAAAAATAAAAAATAAAATAAAATAATATATATATATATATATATTATTTTATTTTATTTTTTATTTTTGTTTAAATTTTTTTTTTTTTTTATATCAAGAATAGAAACTAAAGAGGTGTGAGTTGTGAACAATTACTCCTTGTAAGCTGGCATGTGAAGAGTGTCAGGATCCAAAATGGATCATGAATGACAGTCATACTTAACCTTCTAGGTGGACGAACCAATGAATGCAAATCCCAACTTATATTAGTCGTTTAACTTACGAAATACAATAATAATACAAAAACCCAAATCTTATTAAAGTAAAAAGTAAGAATCCACTAGAGTCTATTACATATCATTTTTCAAAACCTAAATGTCATCACATCAGAGACATCTAATCCTCAAATACAAACTATGAGAGTATTAAAGACACCATAATAGATAAATAGCATAGTTTGTGTCCGAAAACTAAGGACATCATGCTATGACCGAGAGAATCTAACACGAGCTAGAAGAAATAACTCACCCTGAAATCTAATGTGCCGGAGACTAGCTAGGGTTGAGGGCGAATCAAACTTGCTTACACTCGTGTCATTCCACAAAAGGAAAACAGAAATAATACAAGTAGGAAGTCAGTACATGACAACATAGACTAATACGTCGATGCCAATTAATATGTTTAAGTCTCATATTTTCTAAATCTCAAGCCTAGGATGAAGTCTCAATTATTTCTTCATATAACATAAATCTAATGATATTCATACAATATATACAATACACTTAATATGTCTAAACTTAAATCATAATATGATGATGACTATAAAAAAAGAGCCAAAATCAAAGCTAAGTTAACCATGAGAAAGTGCAGAATCCCACGAAAAAAAAGAGTGCAAAATCTATCAATTTACAATTTATCCATCATCATCCAATCATTAGCTTATTATTGCCCTAATCGTTATGCCAGTATTACTTGACAACCCTTATTACTTATCAAAATTGTCCCAAAGCCTTTTGTCCATACAACCATTCTCAATTCAAATCCCACTATTTTTAGTAGTATCTAATAGTGCACAGTAAATCATAGATATCAACATTTAGGCCGAAGGTTGGAATTTGTTAAATATAAGAAAATTAATTTTACCTACGTTGTGTTCCTTTTTCGATACCGCACTTGGTTTATCTTCTCGCTCAAAATATTCTCTCTAAACTAATAATGAACTCAGAAGTTAAATCTCATTATTTTATGACATAATACATAAACATAACCCTTAACTTGGCTTCAACGGACAACTATACGCTCCAACTTTGAGTATGCACTTAAACTTGTATAAAATTAAATAAGTAGACACACGTGTCCTACATGGCATAATACATGTAGAACGCCACGTAGGACACAAAATTTCCATGTAGGACGGATGTGTCTATTTGTTCAATTATATACAAGTTCAAGTGTCTACTTGTGCACATCCAAAGTTAAAGGTCATAGTTGTCAACTGACGCCAAGTTAAGGGTCATGTTTATGTATTATGTCTTATTTTATTTTACACATATGCCAAGTGATATAAGGTAATAAATAAACGGGGAAATTACATGGTTAAGCAAACATACACTAGTTAATTAGTCATTATAACTATAATTTTTGTTTATTACCACTCACGACCAACATTCTGTGATAGTTACGTGGGTTGAGGTTTCAATTTTGTATAATTCATACGTTTGTATAATATAATTTGTATAAAATTTTATAATGTAATTTTGTATAATATAATTGTAGAATTGTTTAAAGTTTAGATGTTTGTGTTTGTATAAATTTGTTATTTCGAGTTTATACAAAAATAGCTCAATTTTACAAACGTACCCGCAAATTATACAAACTCACCCGTGAATTATACAAAACCGTGAATTATAAATATGAGAGTACAATTTAAACTGTAGCTACAACTCGTAAATATGCAAATTATAGTTATGGAGCATAATTAAGTTTATCATAGTGGTTGTTTGCGAAAACCCCCCCGTAACTTTCAGATTTGACCCATTAATTGTCAACTAAAAAGACAAATACATGTTAACTTAATAAACTTAGTTAAATGAATAGTTCAAAATTCTCATTTAAAATTTACGAGAAGGTTCTTTTATGAAAGAAATAGGTCTATTGCCCAAAACGACCTAACAGATCTTTACAAAGAGTCTTTATTGTAAATGTTTCTCTATTAATATAATATTTAATTATTTGTAATAAATTAAATCTTTTTCAATACAATAATTAATTTAAATAAGAAAGAAAAGCCAAAAAAAATAATAGAAATAGATGTAGAAAGATGCCACGTCACATTGTCTATGATTCACTATAGATGTAGATTGGTCCAAATTAAAAGTCACGCTTGACAGGAAAGCCTGATCAAACAAGTAGCTTTCACATAACGTAGCCATCTTCAACTCTCCTTCTTCCTTGGAGAGTTTCTATAATTCCTTGTTCATTTTCCTCTGCCTTTAAAACAATAAACGGCGAAAAAATGGCGTTTTCAGATATAGAATCTTTAATCCCAAGTTATCTTTACAGTACAACATCAGTTAATTCTTCAAAGAATTTCAGTACTACTTTGGACAATCATCATGGCAATATGGATCAGAAGAATTTCTTGATTGCAGCACCAAAGGAGGGTTCAGGTTATAAGGTAGAAATGTACACACCGGCGTTTTACGCAGCCAGCACGATCGGGGGCAGTCTAAGCTGTTGTCTTACACACACTGCTGTTACCCCTCTTGATCTTATCAAGTGCAACATGCAGGTATACATATATTAGGGATACTATAGTCTATAGCAGAGGATACATTTTACTATTTTCTAACTTTTTGAGTATTACTAATTAACCTTGGCGCTTAATATGTCACGTGACCTACAACAACAAATAGAAGTGCTAAATGCTAGGTAATTTGTTATTACCACTTGAATCGCAAAGTTAGTGTCGATTTATTTTTTATTACTGTGGTTGTACATAACTTCAACTCTTAAATTATAATTAAAGATAACGATCATGAAAAGACGATGCTTAGACTTGCATAAAATTGTTCATTTTAGACTGGATTTTGTGTGTTTCTTTTAATCCAACCATAATCAATCAATCCTCTACTAATTTTAAAAAGCTAGAATCTTTCTATTGACTGATGTTTCACGTATGCGCTTTCTGCTCTTCCACTCTGTTCTTTGTTAGCTGATTTGAAATCCGAAAGAGAAAATCAAAATGAACAAAAAAAAAACGTCAAATTTCCAGAATAGATTGGATTAGTGATGGATTTAATGTTTTCATGATTGAAATGTTTGATTTATCAGATTGATCCTGCAAAGTTCAAGAGTATTTCCTCTGGTTTCGGAATTTTACTTAAGGAGCAAGGCATTAGAGGATTATTTAGGGGTTGGGCACCTACTTTCCTTGGTTACAGTGCACAAGGAGCATGCAAATACGGATTCTATGAATATTTCAAGAAGTACTACTCAGATCTTGCTGGCGCGGAGAATGCTGTCAAATACAAAACTTTGATTTACCTTGCTGGTTCTTCTTCTGCTGAAGTTATTGCTGATGTTGCTCTCTGCCCATTTGAGGCTGTCAAAGTTCGTGTTCAAACTCAGCCCGGATTTGCTAGAGGCTTGTCTGATGGACTTCCCAAATTTGTCAAGGTTGAAGGAGCTGCAGGGTAATGCCTAGTTTATGTTGAACAAATTTGTTGTTGTTAATGTGAGGGGTTTTCTTATGTGCTGACGAAAATTTGGAATTTGAATTTTTATGTTACAGGCTTTACAAGGGGATTGTACCTCTATGGGGACGACAAATTCCATGTAAGCTTACATATTTCCTCTGATTTTTCATTTGGATACTCTGTTTTACTACTAAACTTGGAAATCTTTCTAAAGGTATCATTCAAATTTTGTACTTCCTCAGTTTCATTTTACATGACAGTATTTATTAGTTCTCGAAGAATTTGTGCTCATAAACATATCATGATTCATGACATTTTTATGGCTAGAAAATCATGTCATAAAGTGTTAAATGAGAAGTTCAGCGTTAAAGTTTTTTCCAAATATGTAAAAGTTTCATTCTTTTTTGGAACAAACTAAATAGGAGTGTCACATAATGAGTGTAACTTTTATTCACCGAACTGCTTGAGATCTGTTTAATTACTCTTTCTTGATTGTTATTGCTGTGGAAAAATGAACACTGGCTAGATTGACTGAATTTCACTTTGGTTACTTTACAGACACCATGATGAAGTTTGCATCGTTTGAAACCATAGTGGAACAACTCTATAAACATGCCATTCCAACACCAAAAGACCAATGCAGCAATACTACACAGCTTGGTGTGAGTTTTGCTGGTGGATATTTGGCTGGTATTCTTTGTGCTGTTGTGTCACACCCTGCTGATAACCTAGTTTCTTTCCTCAACAATGCCAAGGGGGCAACTGTTGGCGATGTGAGTAAACATTGAACTGTGTCCTCTGTTCTAATATTCGGTTTCATTCTTAAGTCTGAACAATGGATTTGTTCATTTTTTGCCCTTTTTGTAGGCTGTGAATAAGCTAGGAGTATGGGGTCTCTGTACTCGTGGTCTTCCCCTTCGTATATTCATGATTGGAACACTCACTGGAGCTCAATGGGGAATCTATGATTCTTTCAAAGTTTTTGTTGGCCTGTAAGTGTCTTCTTCTTTAGCTTTTATTTGCCATCAAGCAAGCAACAGATACTCTTGTAGTATACTTAAAATATCTTGAACTGGTGCTTATGTACTTCACTTTGCAGGCCAACCACCGGTGGTGCTCCTCCTCCAGCTCAGAAATGAAGAACACATTGATGATTGCACGTAAGAGATAGAAGGGAACTGGAAATTCTTTCAATTCAAAGTTTTGACGTTTGATATATGGTAGTATTAGTTTTAGAGGATGTATCATCCTCAGCATTATTGGGTTTCAAGTATTACTTTGTCTGTAAATTCACGTTTTCTGGATTTACAATAATATGTCAAATTCATAATGAGAGCATGTTGCTTCTCCACTTTATGGTTCTCATGTTATGAGAGAATATTTCTTTTCTCAATTCAATATAAAATTTGTAACAAACACCAGCAAATACATGATGACAGTATACACAATATTTTATCAAAGCTAATAGTACAACTGTTTTTATTGGAACTGCTACTACATTCTATTGGAAAATACACGAGACTACAGCGCTAATAAAATTTAGGTATCATCGTCGCCAGTATTTAATGGATATATGGTATCGAAGACTATCCTGGCAAAGACATGTCGGACTTCCTGTAGGCTACCTGAAGCTAACAACTCATAGTCTATCTTGCTACCTTGCTTGGCTACAAATCCCTTCTCCCTTCCCATTCTAACGCATTGGCAAACCTTGCACGCCTTTAAATACAGTGCTAATGGAATAAATACCTGCAAAAGGATGAACAAGAAAGCGATTAACCTGCCTCTTTCTTTGGCACATGAGTATCAACTTTCTTTTGACCTATGCCACAGTATGACAATATAAAACGAGAATGAAACCAAAGGCCAAATGACCAAGAGAGGAAAGAAAGGATTTGTCACGAAGAATAGCAAGAACCAAAAATGAAAGAATACAAGGGAAATCAGCTTACTAGGTCTGAGTACGGTGCTTTAGGGTAGTTGGCCATTGCTCGTGAGACACTATACTCATCTGTCATATTAGTCAGTGCCCTTTGAACTGAAGTTGCCAGTTCCACAACTTCCTCTTTTAAAGCTGCCAAGTTCAGATCCCGTGACTCCAACTCATGAAAGCTTCCATCATGTTGTGCAGAAATCCGTTTGGCTATACTTAAAGCTTCTGACAAATCACCTCCATTATGAACACCGAGGCCAAATGCAGCAACCACCAAAGGGTCCCTTGGTTGATCTGAGAGTGCTTTATGGAAAGCCAAAATTGTGACCCTAGAACATATAGAATTCAGATAAGCTTGGCTAATTGATCAAACAAGGAAAATAGCTTCCTAGAAATTTGCATCTACATTTTGGGAACAAACTGAGAAAATTGTGTTCTTAAACCTTTTTTGACATGTTAACAGAAGACAAGTCAGTTACACTTGAGCTAATGCATGAAACATACACCCTTCACATTCTTTTAAAATTATTAATTCTTTGGTGAGTAATCATGAATGACAGAATATATGCAACACATCTAGACTAGGTAGACTTCAATTGCAATAATGCAGACTGCAGCTCCAATCAATTGAAATTTATAGGTATATAAGATGTCAGCTCCAAACATACAACAGAATCTGTCATTATGAGACCATGAAATGCGCCAAATTTCTCTTGTAATAGAATTGTTCACCTGCATGTTTCCATTTACAACGACATCAACTATGCCTTAAACCAAAGTTGGGTGCAGCTATATGAATCCTCACTAACCATGTTTCTCCATTTAAATTTATCTCAGGCCAACATATAAAGTAAATGAAAAATAAAAAAAATACTAGAAGTTCTCTCTATTTTCTATTGGCATAAGAATCTCTTAAAAGGCTAAATGACTCCTGGAAAGCAGGACTTAAAGTAAACGTACTAACATGACTAAAACATATTGACAAAAAATTATCTGTACTTGCATGTTTTCAGTACTTGCTAATAAGATTATTCACTTGCATTTATCTGACTCAGAGATCTATTGAAAGTATTACACTGGGAACCAGAGGAAAAGTCATTCTATCATATGTGGAACATTTGCACACCTGGACCTGTAATAAGCCCAAGTCAAACTGACTGAGAACGCACAAGAGATATATCTGCTCTTTAAATCAGCTGAGAACTTGTCAATTTACATTTTACTTTCTTTTTTTTCTTCTAAATAGAGCATTCACTTCTGTCAAAGTTACTATCTAGGGGTACATAGATTCTTTTGAGGCTGTCAACATATTACAATCTTACATACATACAAACATATTTGATTTTTCCTTGAATTTCCCATTTTTATAAGGCATTTTCAACAGTCCGTTATACACATATATGTATGAATTTTGCTGTTTGATTTCCCTTTTCTATCTAGTATCTTCAACAGTTCTTTAACCATCTTTTTAGAGGAAAGGTTCTGGTCCCTGATGCAGAAGAATTATCAAGCGGAAGTAGGAATAATACAGCACAATCCAGTGAATATCCCATGACATTGAAATTGAAACTGATTCATAGAATGACTTACAAAACCATCTTACTTGCCCAGCCTGTTTAGAGAATCTTACCATAAGCTACTGTGGCATGGCCTATCGGGGGCCACTAATTTATCGAGGTTGGAAAATAAAGACTGCAAAGAAAAGCAGAAACAAGTTAATCATAATAGTTTTGACTTCTCACTCATCAAACCAAAACCAACATAACATAGGTTCAAGAAATGAGCTATGCAAAATTGCTGACATGTCAAAACTTGCATGTGGAAACTAAAGGAGGAAAGATATTATTTTCATGGTGATAAAATAGTCCATCAACAAAAAGATGAGGAACCAGAACAAATCTGCATCTGGATGTTGGTAATAGATTGTTTGCACAAATAGGATGTCAGGGAAACCATGATTCTCTTCATTGTGTAGTATAGGCCATCTAATGTAAAAGAGAAGTATAAAATAAGCAGGATGACATGTATACTAAGAACACACATGCACCTCATTTGGTATTATTTTCTTAGGAAATAACAAAACAATGTTATCTTTATGGCACATTTTGTGAAACAACTCAACCATGAAAAACTCTTTGCTAAATATATTAAAGTTGTTGCTTCTTCACTCAGTTCTGATCTTAAACTTGCTATTTGCATTTACAAGAGCTTTGATTGTCATATGAGATCTACAACCTTATGATTAACCATTAGATCAACACCAAGTTAATAGCAAACCGACAAAAAAACGATAGTTGTTTCTTCTCTCTCCTTTTGGCTTTATACGAGAATTTGATTATCTCATCATTAAATTAACAATGAATGAACTTATGGTCCAAAGTCTACCACATCAAGGCATTACCCACATTTAAAGCCACAAATGCAGTTAAATAAATCAGTTATGACTGAGCAAAATAATTTAAAAACCACCGTGGTTTCCATCATCTAAAGGCCAATAGGTACTACTTTTTTAAGGGGAGAAAATTTTCGCCCCTAAAGTACCTTACAGAGGGCAGGAGTCTATGGTGGACGCAAAAAGAAGAAAACAAACATCTTGCATCAGAGCAAGATTTCTACAAAAAAAATTACCAAAAGCAAGTTAGACCTCTTATCACGTCTTCTAAAACCATGGCGGACGAAATATGCAGCCTGCAAATTGAGCTATATTAGAAATGTAATTTAAATGACCATAGGGTGAAACAGAATTCAGAATATATTAACCTGAATTGGTAGAAGTATATCCAGAAGACCAAATTTCCACAATAATCTCAGTGAAGCCTCAGCAGAGCCATAGGCCAACATGTAATTCATTTCCATGAGGAGCCTTCCCTGAAAAAGCCGAGTGAAACATTTGAAATAGTTTTAGTGCTTTGACCTATCAAAAAATAGCTCTAGTGCTTTCTTGTTACTTAACCAACATAAATATACATACACACACACACACACATAGAGACAGAGAGAAATAGATGTTCTCCATGTACCCTATCAAGCCTCAGGACTGAAGATGATAAATTTTTAATAGAAAGAGCTGTCTCCCTTCCAAATCGAAATCCTAGTCTGGCAGCAATTCTAATTGCACGAAGGATTCGAGCTGCAAAGGTAAAAATATATTCATGTTACACAACAAATATAAGATAGAAGATCACAATAGAGCAAAGAAGTTGATTTAGAAGAAAAGAAAAAGTGTTGTCAATTCGAGCACTCTTGTGTATAGCTATATAGAGAGAGAACAATTAAACAAAAAGCCAATAGAGGCCCAAATAGATATAGAGGACTTAACTGATTATCATTTTAAGAGTCGAACTTCATTTAAGGAAACAGAAAATGAAAGGGAACTCACCACAATCCTCTATAAATGAGAAACTAGCAGGACCGATTGTTTGTACCTGTAGCACAAGTGATCAAATCAAATGTGGTGGAATAGAGAGGATTATGGTAACAAACTAACAATTACACCTCATTAAAGATAATATGCACACTTTAGCTTTCCTGATATCATCCACTCCTCCCATGTAATCATAGATGAGTTTTGAATAAGGGTCAAACATCAACCTGAGCAAAACCAAAGAGGATATTTTTAACATGAGTAGACAATTGTAAATTTCAGAAGTTTTTAGATAAACTTTAGAAGCCTACTGAAATATCTCCAACCCATAAACTACTTATAGGAAACTAAAAAAAAAAAAATCAGTACAGCACAGAATCAATGAATATGGTTGGCCAATCTGGGACATTGATAAACACAAAGTCAAGAAGGAGTTAGGATCAAATATGCAACCCGTTTATTGTAAAATCTCTACGTAAACAATTTCTCCATCGAAAGTGGTCCTTCTCGTCACAGTCAACTGGCTTCTCAAAAGATAAACCCAAGTTCCTCACAGGCCTTATTCCTGAGGTGTGAAAGCTTGAAACCTAATTAATAAACATAAGATGCACCTCATAAGCAAATAATATGAATTTGGAGCACGCAAAATGATCTTTGCACCTATGGTGGGAAAAAATAAGGATCACGGCAAACCTCCACAACTTCATCATCAACATGCACATGGCAGATCGGGAATCGCCTTCCAACTATCTCACAATGTGAAAATGTTCTCCGCACCTGCAATTACAATGATGATGATAATAAGGCCATTCAGATCACATGTATATTTGTATTCAAAATCTTAGTTAGCAAAGAAGAAATTTATGTACACAAAGTACCCAAATCTAGAGAAATACACAGAGGTACAGTCAATTTGGCACACAGAGAAGAAAACATGAATCATGCTATATAATGACATATTAATGAAATAAAGCGCTGAACTGAGAAATAAAATTAACACTTTCTCCAGCAAGACTTGGAACTCATCACATTACACTGAAGAGTCGAAGTCTAGTGACTTATACAAGATAAGATATCTGATCAACATGCTTCTACTAGATCCACTACAGCTACACAAAGCTTCAGACACTATAATAGCATGTGATGTGCCAATTCCATGCCGAAAGAAAAAGAAAGGTCAGCTAATATTTTTAATTGGTATAAATTCACATAGAACATAATGTGGCGAGATGTTACAATCCCACGTTAGAATAGAAAAAAGGTTTAGGTAATAAAATAAAAGCCTTCAAAGTGTCTCTAATTCGTAATATACCTAAGACAATTTTCCAAAAAATTCCAACATAGAACCATAAAGTTAACTTCATGTTAAACAAGGCAATGCATTTAGATTTTTTTTTTGAGATAAGGGTAACTGTGTATTCACAAAAGTCTCATCATCAAATGATGATGAGCATAAGTCACTTACAATCTCATCAGAGCATAACAAAACCTACCCCTAGGGAGATTACAAATTACCTATGAAATCAACAAAAAGTTCTATATCCCCCCTCATATCCAGTTTACACCAAAAGTATAAAAGACTAAGGCTATTCATCCTATCTTCTCGATGTTGTTACTCTTGTCCTCAAAACATCTAGCATTCATTTCTTTCCATAGAGTCCACCAAATGCAAGCTGGTATTAACTCCCACCAGTCTTCAGTAGAATGTCTTCTTCCTATCTCCTTCCAGCTGTCTAGCATACCCTTAGTGGTCTGTGGAGTTGCCCAGCATACACCAAGGATGCAAAAAAACATGTTCCATAGGTTGGTAGCTACCTTGCAGTGGGGGAACAAATGTCCATTGACTTCAGCGACTTGTATGTATAAATCCCTCCAATTGCTGAGCTAAGGTTTCACTTCGAGTGACAGAAGGGAAGGAATGGTTCCAGAGATAATAGTAAACAAATTAATTAAATAAACTACATAACATGTATCAGATTCACGACTAAGAAGAGAGGACAACACATAATAGGAAGGGACGCTGAAGTTGTTGAGGTAGGATTTTAGCCATTTAACTCCTCCTATGTTTCTATGAAAAGGTTATTATTTCAACCCTGGAAACTGACAGAAAGCAGTCATGATATCTGCAATGTAACTAATCTACTATTACATCTCATTGAAGATGATCTTCAAACATCATCTAGCATGACCTGAAATATATGCAGAAGACAACCAGTATACAGTTCGGACCCAAGACTAACCTCTTTAAGTTCAGCTGTAGTTATAATGTCAAAATCTTTTGGTGTTCGTTTTAAAAGAAGATCCCGAACACAGCCCCCCACAAGGTAAACTTCAAATCCTACATGATAGATGGAAAGAAATTTCTCAGGATATCAGAATTCAGAGAAGACATTGAACTGGTGATACAGGAAAAGAGAATACTCACAGCCCCATACCACTAAAGCATTAGATAACAATTTATCATGTAAATAGAAAAACTTCACCAAAAAAACAATATCTAATAGTTATCCATCATCAGCTGCACGTGATACCACGATAGCTATCCATTAAGTTCAATATATTCAATACTAGCTCTAGATGATTGGGCTAAGAACCATCTTAAGAGAATTGAAAGACCAAGAAGCAATTACATATATCCAGACATGGAATATTACATCAATTTTTTGTTAAGAAAATGTTACATCAAGTATTTGGTAGCTGTCTTCAGGTAAACTTTAGGTCTCAGTATTGCAGTTACTCTCTGCTTTTTATTGCTCCACAGCTGCTCCGGGATTTGTTCATCATGTTATTACTGTGAAGGAGTTTGGAAATTTGGATCTTCAAACAAGTTTTTTTGTCAAAGAATATAGAGACATTTCCTTTGGGGACGAATAGAAAATTCCCCATTTTGGTGTGTAGGTAGTGGATTTATTTTACGGTAAGTGGGGGTTCCACTCCTGCGAAGTTAGGCATCTCTCATCAATAACTAGGCTATGAAAAAGGGTCAGATACTTCAACTACAGGAGCAACCAGTTGGTTGACCCAACTCCGACCTAGCGTCACTCATTCCCTAGATCAGAAGGGATGCATAGGCTAGATGTCAGAAGATCCATTTCTTATTTTCTTTTTTGAGAATTAGATGATCCATTTCTACACACGGTAAATCAGGAAACAGGGAAGTTTTTAATAAAAAATGGAAATCAATCACATCACATATGACACCTAAAGCAGATCATAAGAAATGAACATTAGAAGAAGCCACGTACCAAATGACAGATCCCACATACATTGCATTTCTCTTAAAAGAAGCATGGACCTCTGGTCTATGTTCCTCGGACTCTCCAAATGTTGCTGCACCCATGTTGGATCCTCATAAAATACACTACTTATGGAGGATCAAACACACATCTGACAAAATATTGAAGAGTCCGAGCAACATAGCCTCGGGTACGTGACCATAAATAAGGAATAAATAATAACGCCCTTAAGAAACTCTCAGGCAAAGCTTAAACTCTCTTCACCACAAAACAATTACATGGGAAAGGAAAGTTAGCTGATGCTGGCAGCTGGCTAATCAAATAGATGTCAGGTACTCATAAAAGAATTAACTATATTATCAAGGATGAAGTTAATGTTTGCTTTTGCTCTTTGCATTGATGTTGATAGCAGCAAAGGACAAAGCAGAGTAGCATGAGCACTGGAGACTAGTCTCATTCATTAAGCTTTCCCAATAGCTAACAAGGCAATTGATTTCCATTGCTAAAACAAGTACTGCAAACTTCTACAGTTATTACAACTTAATAATCCAAACAAACATAAGGTAAAACATAAAAGCAGCAAATTATAATCAACTGTGAATTACAGTACCTTTACTTTTGAGACCATTAAGAACAACTCTAGTAGGCCTTGCGATCATCGAACTGCTAATTCCTAGTTCCTTGGAATTGAACCTCTTCCATTCCGCTGGTTCTGGAACGCCACTACGGTTTTATCACTTTTTTCCTCAGCAATAATGAAAAATTTAGTAAAACAGAAATTCTCGAAATTCACCAACCGTTGCCACTGTCGATCTCTTCAATAGCTTCAATTGCTGCGGAACAGCTCATAAATACCTAAAAACCAGTTGCAGAGTCTTTCAATTATATTCCAACTCTATAACAGAAAAATGAATAATCCATGTGTCTCTTCATGTACAATACAAGAACAAAGGAGGCACCTTTCGCATGCTCTGCGACAGAGGAAAATGCGGACGACAAGAAAATGCGAAACCAGTGGAAATGGCCATGGTTCTAAGCTAAGCTTCTGCAACAATGTACACTGGGGTTTTGATAGGGTTTTTGGTCAGAGAAGAAGAGGTGAAGACTCTGGACTCGGGTTAGGCTTGGTACTAATTCAAAGAAATTGGGCTTTTCTGATATTCATAGCTGGGCCGCGCTAAGATGTCATCGGTCCAATTTAGTTTTTCTATGGGCCCCAAATACATACGGATTGGCACTTTATGGGGCCCAAGTCTCTCATACCAGGCCAGCAAGCCCATTAACATTTTCCTCACAACTTCTGAACTCGACATGGTGTATTTTTTTAAAGAATGTAGTATGATTCAACCAATTCGTATGACTAAATA
>NW_006239391.1:172346-209846 GCF_000226075.1 Solanum tuberosum | reverse complement strand
ACCAGAGATACTATGTACGTTTTTTTTTTGTTTGGGGTGGGGGATAAAAGAAATAATGTTTAAGTGCCGACCTTCAGTTGCGACGACATAAGCTGCCACGAAAGTTTGGATTTTAGTGGCGACGCATAAACGTTGTCACAATAGGTGACACCTTTACAGTGGCCATAAGTGTTGCCAATGTATAACGCTATTCCGGCGACCCTTGTCGCACTAAAAGGCAATTTTCAGTGGCCAGTTATATAACATCTACTTTGTGGAACCTTCTTTTGTGGCGACTTAAGAGGGTTGTCACAAAAAACTTTAATTATGGAAGTGCTAGCCACGATGATGTAGTCGTCACTAAAGGTAATTGTTTTAGTCGCTATTAAAGGACTGATTCCTTGTAGTGAAGGTGGAGGCAGGGTTGTCTCGACTATATGGCCACTAAATTAAAGCAATCGTTTGGGGCTCCAATTTTACCTAAAGTGTGTGTATATATATATATATATATTGAGAACTCACATTATACTATTCTTACATTTATCTTTATAGTAATTTTATTTCCTTTTCTATTTTTAATATCTCATTATTGAATATTTTAAAGTCAATCAAATGGTCAAACCTTATGCATTATGCAAAATTTATTGTTGTGTGTTTATATATGATCAAATTTGTTTTTGGTGTATTATTTAAATTTCAAGCATAGGAACAAATAAATTTAATTGTAATATCATTGTATCAACTTATCAAATAATTCAACACAACTATTACAATATAATTATATAGATTTTAAAAAAAAAAATTAGCCAGGTTTTATTATTCTAATTTATATTATATTTTTTTCGTTGAAATATTTATTATTTACATTCTTACTTTGCGTACATCCTATCTTCTCGAGACTTCACTTGTAGAATTATATTGAGTATGACAACTAAAAAAAAATAAGACGACCCCGGGGGAGGGGGCAATTGGTACATTCAGAAAAACAAGAGATCCAAATGTAATGAGTGGAAAGTTACAAGAAAAAGAAAATGGACCAAACATTAGTACTCAGTACAGTAGAATAATCACTGACCAATTCTTAATATGGCCATAGTTTTTTTTAGTGGTAGACGTTGGCATAGTTCCATATGGACTTAATTGATGTGTGTACAAAATTGTGCATATTGCATAAAAAGCAAAAATATTAACTTTACACTAGACTGAAATATCACTACCTGAAAAAATATACTCATTTCCTAAGGCCAATCACGGGAGTGAGTAGTAAGACAATAAAGGGTCGATTGATTGGTGAATAAGCTATTTTGAAATTAAAATACGAGAATAAAATGATTAGGAGATTAATAATATTGATATTGTAAAGCAAGGATTGTAGAATTTATGGATTATAACACAAGGATTATATATTACTATCATATATAATTGATTTGTTGTATAAAAATTAATATAAACTGTACAATTTTGAATTAATTATTAATTTTAATCAAAATAATATGAAGATATATTAAATAATGTTAGATTTTATTTGAAATTATTTTTTCTATTTTGTAAATTATAACCAAACGATGCCTCATAGCCAGTCAAATATTTGACGGACGATGACCCCGTGGGTTAAAGTTTTCAACAAAAAGACCATCTTTAATTCGGAAAAAAATATATCAATCGAAAATAGATTGGATTTTGGTGGGAAAAAAAATCAAAAACGTTTTCCGCAAGTGCTTCCTACAGCTAATTGTTGAAAATAGTAAACAAATATCAAGAAAAGATCAAATTTGTCTTTCTACTTTGCAAAAATGATTAGTTTTACCTTATGTTATATTATTATTTCAAAAATATCTCATCATTATCTAAATAGTTCAAATATAATCTTTCTTCATTAGGGTTATTTGATGTGGACACACAATCCCACGTGACACTGACATTTTAATGAGGTGAACACCAAGTGGCAAGACACCTCAATACCCCAACCTGTTTTACCCCTCCCTCCTCTTGTTCTTCTACGACTAACATTTCTTTCCCCTCTACTTGTTCTTGCATATCTAACATTTCGTTTAGAGAAATTAAAACGTTTTAGAATGAGAATGAATTAGATCAATTAACTCCCAACATCCTAGGAGAATTTGTGTCGCTGTCTATCATCTAATTAGAAATTTAACAAAAGTTTCCCAAAATAAATAATAATCGATTAATTACAAGTCTCCAAAAGGACAATATAACCATGCATGAATGTGTTGAAATAATATGTATAATGCATAGCTTTTGACCACGAGTATCATATTTGATTAATAAAATTTTTGTTGAAATGCAAGACCAGGAGAGAGGTCTTTTTCTTTCTTTTTCCCTAGATTCCAGTTGACCAATTACTGTTTCTTGAACGTAGAATTTGTATTTTGAAATATGATCATAAGCAAATATATAATAAGTACGTACTATTTTTATATCAGAATTATATTGTATATTTTATGTATATTGTATATTAATATACAAAAAATATTTATTTGTTAGGCTATTATTTTAGAAGGCGACATTACCTCAATTTCTCAACAAAAAAAAGGTCCTTATTCTTTTCTTGAAATGTTGAATCTTTATAAAATCTAATTAGAATGAACATTTTAAAAAACTTGATGAGGTATATATGCTGATAATCATTTAAGTATTTCCTTTTTGTTTTGTTCTTTTGTGGAGGAAACTAGAGCAATTAGTACTTTTGTTACGAGCAACGTGTATATACACCTTGTTACACTATTTGGAGGGTTGTTACGTGCTTATTTTATAATGTATCGTGTTGAATTATATTGTATCATACTTTATTTTTTGATTAATCCAGATAGATTGTATCGTTCTCCGTCGTTACATAATATACACACATAATTTGAAGTAGGGTATGAGGTAAAGCTACTATAAAAGGTTGGGTAAACGATAAAATATAATTATTAAATAATAAATAAAGACAAAATGAGAAGAATATATTAAGGTAACGACGCGATCACACAAAATAAATCTTTCCGTCGTTATGTGACGATGAAATTAAACGAAATAGTAACACATTTTAACAAAACAATACAAAGGGTAACAACTATCCAAAAAGGTGTAATAATGTATATATAATTAAACTTGAAGTGATTATAGCAACATGTAATAACTATAGAGTCAAAGATAATGTGTTTCATGAACCTGTTTGATTATTCAAAAGTACCAGAAATCACTCCAAATTAACTTTGACCTAATTAGCCAAGGGTTATTAAGCACGTTGCAAATTGCTGGTGTATGAAACAAGACCTTGGCTAAGTAAAATACAAAACACTGCTGAAAAGTAAGGAGCCATTTAGCTGGCCATGAATAAATAATCCAAAATATTTTGAGATTATTTGAAATAAGCTTTTGTTTATACAATAGCCTATTATTGTAACTTGAAACTTCAAATATAGAATTAAACATGACTTCAAATACTATATTTCGTTCTTTTTTAAAAAAAAATGGTGTTTTACATAATCAAGAAGAATATTTAAGAAAATCTTTCAAAAATTACTTTTGGTTTAATACAATATGGAGTTTTACATTATTAAAGAACCACTTCTTTCTTCAAGACATTTAATTAAAGGGTAAGATAGTAAAACATTTCCTATTTTCGAAGAATGAATAGTTTTCTTAAGAGGTGTATTAAAGTTAAACACTCTTAATTTTAAAACGGAAGGAGTATACTTTTTTTAAAATAATTCAATCAATTTATGTGAAAATTAAAAATGGCTCCAATATAGATTAACCTATAGAATAGGCTTAGACTCGAAAGACATGGAGTGGAGATCTCGAAGGACTGTGAGAGGCACTATATTATGACTTATGAGTATTATCACGACAGCTGGCACAGATTTTATTTTCTAAAATTAAAGGTGATTAATATTAAGGGCGTTAATTGTGCTAAGTACCAGGTTGGAATTTTCCCTTTTTGTATTAGTGATTTAAAGTTATATATGTTTCCAAAAATTGGAACTTTGTTGGGAACCAACTTGACTGTAAAGATGCATGATTTGAAATTAATTATCAATCAACACAAATGAGAAATTTAGAATCCATTAGGAATTGATTAGGGATAATCCAAATTCCAAAGGTGCTAAATATATATTTTTGGATCTTTGCTGGCTCTATATAAATATATATCAACAGACGCATTATAATTATGTTACATGTGCAAATTTTCAAATTCTTGATTCAAAGAATAAAGATAATTAAATTTCTATTTTTCCTTGTGTCAGAGTTTTCTTTAAGTAGTTCAGTAATTTTTAAACGTTATACACTCTTTGTCTCAATTTAATTATGTGACATATTTTTCTTTTTATAACTCCATCTAAAAAATTATTTCCTTTCTATATTAATGAAATAATTTAATTGTAAAATTTCTCTTTTTTTTTTTAATGAAATCATTTATAATCGCACAAATGACTAACAAGTGCTATAGACCATGCACAAAAAAAATTAAATTTCAAAAGTCTTTATTTCTATCTTAAATTTTGTACAATCATATAAATTGAGACGGAGAGAGTAACAGTAATCAAAAGTGAGTAGTAGTAATCAAAAGCTTACTCATCGTAGCATTACTGAGTACGATTTTTCTTCATTGTGGGGGTCGGATCAAATATATACTATAGTAGTTTCATTCACGTTTTAAGACTGATGAATATTGAGCCACAAGAACAGGCTGGACCTGGACAAAGATAACAGTTAGCCCAACCTAACTATGTTCATTGGGGATCTATATATGGTGTGAACTCTCCCATAATTTTATTTAGGGACAAAGGAGAAATATACCTTTGAACTATCGTAAATGATATGCAGATACCCTTTGTAATATTTTTGGGACATTGGTGCCCTTGTCCTCCAAAAACTAGAGCATGTATACCCTTCAAAACTAAATAGGGACACGTGGTGCAATCTTATCCATCGGTTCGGTGGATAAGATTATGACACGTATATGTCTGTTAGTATAAAGGGTATATATGCTCTAGTTTTTGAATGGCAGAGACACCAATGTCCCAAAAGTATGACGGGGGATATCTGCATATTATTTACTATAATTCGGGACAATATTTGTCCTTTTTCCCTTATAATTTGGTTGAAAAATATTGAAGATATAACGTCCTCAAAATTCTTGCAAGGACAACATTCAGCTAGCATATAGAGAGAGAAAAAAAAAGGAGGTATTGACCAAACTATTAACGGCAAAGACATTTTTGGACCAAAATATTGATAACAATGACAAACCCTTAAGAGCATTTTTTTTTACTCTTTTCCGTAGTTTCTATGATTAAATTGTGGTCTCCCTATTTAATATTTCAACAGTTTTCACTCACAAATTAAACTAGGGTATAAAACTATAAATTAAATTGTATATACAAGGACATGCGGATCGAAATGACCAAAACATGTGGTTTGTATATTAATTATGACACTTGCTTAATCAATATGAACAAAGAGATAACGAATATAGAATGAGCCTGAGGTCCAGTGTTGATAGCTGGCAGCATCACCGGGCAAAGCTTGATTTTGTAAATATGGACCAGAGGGAGTAATTTTGAATTCCCTTTATTTTTTTTTATATTTTGAACCTTCTAAGTGAATAATCTTGATTTTGCCATCGTTTTTAATCACGCTCTGACGATGAGGATAGTATTTGATGTTATCCCTCCTAATTACTCACTTTCAACCTATTTTTCTTGCCACATATCACTTCCTGATTCGTCCATTTGTCATGCTCGATTTTTATCCTATAAAGATTTCTTTTTGATCTATTAATTTAAATTTTTTGAGGATAGAATCATTCATACCAATTTAGTATTATTAGATTACTAATTATGGTGTAATAATGCAATTTTCCACTTTTGCTTTAATCAAGGATGTAGGTAAGCTATTTTACAATACGGCCATGACTAAATTAGTGCTAGAAATATTAGACTAAAGTATAGGGGTTTGTGATGAGTACAATAATTAAAAGCTGAGCTGAAACACAAGTACAATTAATGACAGCAATGAATAGATGTTTTTATTACATTTCAACTCTTGTGAATTGTCATATTTTTACATAATAATAACTGACTTGAAAGTTGAATCATCATATCTCAGTGTTTGCATCTCTGATTCACTGACGAAAGAGCCATTCAACGGAAGACCAAAAAAAGCAACTGACATTTTCATTATAATTGGGGTGTGTCATGCATGTTTTAGGAAATTTTAACACAAAAAAGTAATAACAACAATAATACACTCATCTTCATCCCCCAACAAGCAAGGTCAACTTGATAAATCAATACTATTTCAATATCATTATATCTACGAATTAAATTTAGTATAACACTTTTTTTATATCATTATATCATCTTTTTAAATTCTTGAATTTGATTTTATTACTTTAACTTTATACTATACATTTTCATTGAAAATTTGCATTTTTTACATTCTTACTTCATAAGATTTGAATATATCCTACCCTCCGTAGATCTCACTTATAGGATTACACTAAATATATTAATGTTATCAATTTATATATGTAAATTAGTAGGGGGAAAATAAGACATTTTTATGAAGCTTTCTTTAGACCCCAATCTTATTGAGATAGCCTTGACGAGCATAGGATGGATGCAACTTATCCCTATTTTTATAGGGTAGGAATATATGTTGTTCTAGTAGATTCTCAGTTTTAAAAAGAAAAGTTTTTGACACACAAAACAAGACATGATACAAAACAAATAAAACAATAAATAGTAATACCCATTGAAGAATAAAAGAATATGTGACTATTTAGGGGTCGTTAGATTTAAAAACAAGTTATGTTGAGATTAATTATGATGAAATAAGTTATATTGAGATAAGTTATGATGGATATGTTAAGATTTTTTTTTATTGGTTGTT
Organism: Solanum tuberosum; assembly: GCF_000226075.1. Lineage (NCBI taxonomy): Eukaryota > Viridiplantae > Streptophyta > Magnoliopsida > Solanales > Solanaceae > Solanum > Solanum tuberosum. The sequence goes on along the minus strand of NW_006239391.1, from coordinate 202,964 downwards.
TGGTTTGTCAAATATGCATGACATAATTTCTAAGAATAAGTTTATTGTTTATAAAAATACCCTCTAAGAATAAGTTGCTTGTTTATAAAAAGAGATTTAAAAGGGTACTTTGTTAATTTATATTTTTATCCTGGGATAAGTTATCCCCAGAATTAGTATTTCACCTGCAAGTAGGGATAATATATCTCAGTCAAATTATTAATCCTGGAATAAGTTATCTTACACTTTGTAACCAGACAAGGAATTGAGAAATACTTAAAACTTATCCCAATATTATTTTCTTTATCCATCACACCAAACGACCCCTCATAATGCTATTAATACTGAGAGGAGGGGGCCTGACCCTCTACCCCTCCAACAAAATATGTGACAACACTAGATTATCTACTACAACTTTTTATCCTAATCTTAAACGTTCATAGCTTTCTCTCTTTAGGATCATGTTATCAGTAACCTGAAGTTATATCATATTTTTTTCTAATCACCTTCCTTCATTCTTTTTTAGACTACTTCTATCTCTCCCAACTCCTGCTATAGCCAAACAAGTACACTCCATTTATAAAACTCTGCTACTATTGTTCTAACATCATGATCTTTTTTAGTTTTCTATTATATGTGCGATACTTATATTAAAATCTAATCAAATTTTATTCATATCGAAATATCTCATATTGGAGTATTCAACAAAACTCTAGCTCAAGATCTCTTCTCTATAATGACTTATTCATACTCATTATCTACTTAATTATTTAATATCTTAAACATAAATTTCATTATTTTTTTTATAAACAGAGAATTGTCTATAGATATAAGCTACCAGCAAACTTAACAGACCCTACCTCCCCCAAGCTTTGATTAGACCAGTCAAATGCATGGGAATAAGCTAGAAAAAAAATAAAAAGATTTCCAATATTTAGCTAAAATAAAATAAAATAAAATTATGTCCTATCTCTCTCTTCATCTTTATATAAACCTGACCCTTTGAGATTTTCTCAGACCCATTATTATCTCTTACTTCCTCTGTTTTTTCATTGAGAATTCCAAAGCAAATCACAAAACTAAACAAAAAGATGGCTGCTTTTTCATCACACCAATTACAACACAATAACCCTTTTCTTCTTGATTCAGTATTTTTGCCAACTTCTCCTATTAAGATGTCTGGCTTTTTTGAGGAACCAAACAATTCTTGTATAGTACAAAATTGTTTTCCTCAATTTTACCAACAAGAATTCCCTTCCAATTTAATTCTTCATGAAAATAGCTTTTGCCTTGATCAAACCATGAACGACCCTAAAAGTAGCAGCAGTATAAGCTTAGATATGGATTCTTCCTCTGTTACTGATAAAATTGAAAGTGGAAATAATAATAAGGCTAATTTTAGTCCTTTGGATAAGAAAAGAAAATCTAGTGAAGGGTCTTCTTCTATGACTTCTGCTCATTCTAAGGTAATTCTAATTTTCCATTTCTGTTTTGTAAATTATTCATTTTCTTGGAAATGGGATTAATGATTACTCTGTTTTTTTTTTTCTTATCTTATTAGAATGAGAAACAGGGTGATAATGGGAAAAAGAAGAAAATTAATAGCAAATTAGTAGCCAAAGATGAGAAGAAAGCTAATGAAGAAGCACCAACAGGGTACATTCATGTTAGAGCAAGAAGGGGCCAAGCAACTGATAGCCATAGTCTTGCTGAAAGGGTATAATTTTACTTTTGCCCCTTCAACTATTAGTCCCTCCGTTCGATTTGACACGAAGTTTAAGAAAGAAATATTATTTGCATGACTGTACATTATTTCATTAGGTATAAAATAAATATTTTGAAGTTAAATTGTTATTTTATATAGTAATGTGTCCTTTTTTTTTACCGACTAAAAAGAAAAGTAAGTCATATAAATTGAGACAGAATGAGTACTAAAATTTAAGGATGTGGTGTGAAAACCAAGTTGAATAAATTTGAATTTGTGTTGAAAAGTATCACATTGAATTAAAATGCTTCTTATAAAAAACGAGTTCATAACCAATTTGATACTTACCACTACATCATAACCGTTGGTGTCTACTACTACTATTATTTATGTGCAATAGTTTTTTCACTGTTTAGCTTGTGATATGATTTCAGGTGAGGAGAGAGAAAATAAGTGAAAGGATGAAGATATTGCAATCTCTTGTTCCTGGTTGTGACAAGGTAAATGACAAAGTTAATTCAGTAATTTTTTTTGTCTTTTATTTGTCTTTCCATGTACAATGGAAAGGCACTTTTTCAAGAAATTAGTATTTTAAAATCTTTTAAATTATAATTCTTCTGACAATTTCATGTGTCTTGAATGAGATCAGGTAACTGGAAAGGCCCTTATGTTGGATGAGATAATTAATTATGTCCAATCTTTGCAAAACCAAGTTGAGGTAAAAAAAGAGAATGATAAATCACTAATTTCCTTTATATTTAACATTGTATAATTAAAATATTAGTACTAATTGTGTCTCTCATGTTTCAGTTTCTCTCAATGAAACTTACTTCTTTGAATCCAATGTACTATGACTTTGGAATGGACTTAGATGCACTCATGGTCAAACCTGATGATCAGGTAAGCTAGCGTTTTATCATAGATTTTAAAAATTATATTCAAATACAACTTTTAAAAACTTAATTTTTCAAGTTTCGACTTCATTATTAATCAGACTCATTTTTTATGATTTTTTTTTTCCAGAGTTTGAGTGGCTTGGAGACACAAATGGCAAATATTCAGCAAGGTAGCACAACTACTACATCACAGGCAGCTGAAGTAATTGCTAACACTAATAGTGGCTATCCATTTTTGGATAATTCAACATCACTCATGTTTCAACAAGCCCATTTCCCTAATTCTATTCCTCAGGTATTACATATTCATTGAATCTACTTATAGTCATTATCTATTCCTAATCACACAAATTGACAAACACCTAAAAAGGACACAATAATGATGGAATTGATATCCAACATTTTGATGACACATTATTTCTAAGGTTAATTAGTTATTATTTTTATCAGGTTATCGAAGATTTACCTGTAATTACCTTATAAGTAGTATAGTTTTATATTATATCAACGTCGATACATAGAAAAAATACTGTAGAATATGATTGATAAATAGTATATAGCTAGGTAATATACATGATGTGAAATTTTCTAACATGGAATAGTAATTTTTTTTCAGGGTAATGGACAGCTCTTATGGGGTGCAGATGACCAAAGACAAAAAATAATAAATCAGTCAGGATTCAGCAACAACTTTTGTTCTTTCCATTAATATAACACCAGGCCCCTACTGTCCTGCCCTACACAACATTTGGTGAGCAATCCATCAAGTGCTAAAAGAAAAAAAAAAGATATCACAATATTTTAATTTATCTACAAATAATAATTAGAGCTGATAATTATTTTTGTTTATTTGTGCAGGGAGCTAGATCCATTAAACCTGACTATAACTAGCTAAGCCTCTAGTATATAATAACTTGTGCATGGAGGATTATATTGTAAAATCACCCTATTATCAAAGCTGGGAATTAATTAAATGAGTGGAAGCCAAAAGAGTACTTAGAAGTCATCAGCTAGCTGCAGGCAGAATTATTTGAGACACATCTTTTTGGGAGATCCGGCCTTTTGATTGTTGGTTCTGTCCAATATTTGACTTATATAATCCTAGAGCCATGTGATGATGGTGGTGGTGGGTGGTTAAAACCCTAGCTTAGCTAGATTAGAGAAAAAAAATGTAATTCTTTTTTACATCTTTCTTGTTGTATTACCATGTGTACTTAGTTATGATATAATATGATTGTTGCTGTGTATTACCATCTTCTTCTTGTATTATCAAACGTCTTGATATAATATGATTGTTGCTTTGTATTACCATCTTCTTCTTGTATTATCAAACGTCTTGATATAATATGATTGTTGCTTTGTATTACCATCTTCTTCTTGTATTATCAAACGTCTTGATATAATATGATTGTTGCTTTGTATTACCATCTTCTTCTTGTATTATCAAACGTCTTGTGTTCGAGTCTCCTTGAGTATGGAATCACTTTGTTAGGGAATATTTTATCCATGTGCACGAATCTAGATTTAGTCAGGATACCGGGTGAGAAATTTTAAAAAAATATGAGTGTTGCTTGATGTTATTTTTACTTTTTGTTTTATTACATCATTGATGAAGACATAATATTTCACTTAAACGATTTAAAATATAAAAATATAATCATATAAATAAAATTAGAATTGACTTTATATATATACCGTATAATTTTTTAATCAACATATTACTTTGTATACCCTACAATTGGATATGTTTACATTTGTAGTAGCAATATATGTTAATATTTAATGTGTTGTTTTGGGATTGAGATGATTGGTGAGCACAAAAAATGGAGAGTTAGTTGTTTTCATATCTAGGGTTGTACTATGGAATCTTTCTGTGTTAGGCTAACATTAACCCTAGCTAGGATAGCTCTATGTTAACGGATTTACTGTGCCTTTCATCTTGGAGAAAAGACTTGCTCAAATTACTACTGTTTTTTTCTAGTACTACTGCAGTAATTAGGGGTGTGCATTCGAGTTTTCGGTTTGATTTGAATTTTTTGATTTTTGATTTTGTAAAAGTGTAACCCAATCCGATCCAAAATAAATTTAGTTTGGTTTGGTTTTTCTCTATTTGGTTCGGCTTTTTTTGGTTATGTTAATAATTGAGTAACATAACCAAAGTAATAATATTGAATCCCTTAAATATACTTTCTAATATAAATCATAAGAAAAACTTACAACACAATACTTATAAGTATACCTATTATAGATGTTCAAGCATAAAATATAAATGTAATCATCGTGAAAGGCAATAACCAAAAAGGGACAAAAGTGGTTAACTCCAACTTAATTCTAAACATATATATATATAAAGAGAGAGAGAGAGATGATTTATTTCTTTCGGTTTTTATTTTTTTAAATCCGAAACCAAGCCAAGAAACCAAACAAAGTAATTTATTAATCCAAAACCAATCCGAAAAACCAAAAACCCAATCCAAATAAAAATTCGGTTTGATTTGGTTTGGTTATTCGGTTTAACCCGAATAGTGCACACCCCCAGCAGTAATGCAGTGATAAAATTTATTACTCCATCTGTCTCTAATTACTTGTCCACTTTTCCTTTTATAGTTGTCCCTAATTATTTGTCTATTTTGACAAATCAAGAAAGGAAAAATATTTTTTACCTATTATATCCTCAATTAAATGACTAATTACTTTGAAAAATGTAGAATTTTTCATCCACTTCATAATAAATAGGGGTAAAATGGTAAACTCACTATGTCATTAATTGTTTTCTTAATATGTGTGTCAATTCAAAAGTGGATAAGTAATTAGGGATAGATGGAGTATTCACAAAACAATTTAGTTACTATGCATTTATGATGCAATTTTGTTGAATTGTTGTGAATTTTTTTTCTCACCAATTGTTGTGAATTTTTTCTCACTTATGATCGATTGAATTATAAGGCATAGGATAGAGCACATTATGACCCATTTTTAAACAACTAGACATGACATTTTGTATGATTTAAAGAGTACATTTAGGATTCTAACTTCTTTTGTTCCGTGTTGGAAGCCCGCATTAGAGCTTTAGATTTCAACTTTCCTTTTAATATTATTAGTATTTACTCTTATGTAAATTACAACTTTATTAAACAGGTAAACCATTAATATTACTTCACCAAGTTATTATATTTACCTTTAAAATTATTAGTATTTACTCTTATGTAAATTACAACTTTATTAAACAGGTAAACCATTAATATTACTTCACCAAGTTATTATATTTACCTTTAAAATTATTAGTATTTACTCTTATGTAAATTACAACTTTATTAAACAGGTAAACCATTAATATTACTTCACCAAGTTATTATATTTACCTTTAAAATTATCTGATGGGGTAAAAGATGGTAAACTAACCGTACATAAAAATTTAAGAAAAATATGAATTCAAATTAAATGTTATAATCATAGTTTATTTTATTTGTAATTCGCAGCAAACATTCCATTTTTTTGCCATCTGATTTGGTATACAATTAGCCATTTTTCGGTATACAATTAGCGGTTTTATACATTTCGGTATAAAATGTATAAAATGCGTTTGTGTTTGTATAAAGCGAGAGAAAAATGTATATAACAAATACAAATACGTATATTTTCATCTTATACACTTATAATTATACAAATACAGATCTTATTATACAAATTACAATGTATAAAAAATTTATATAAAACTGAACAATTTGTATAAAATTGGATGTATCTAGCGAATTATACAAATCAAAAGCTCCATAACAAAACATAAAATTTCCTATGGAGCGTAATTATGCAAACTATAGCTATAACATACAAATATGATTTTTATGTTTGTTATATGTGAAATTTGCTTTTTTTTTAACTCATATATAAACAAGGTTTTCAATTTTGAGCAGACTAACAAAAAATAAGTAAGACTACATTTATACCAATTTATGTATTTATGTATATCATATACTCTCTCTCTCTCCTCTTTTTGTCTCTCCAAAAAATATATTATCTTTTCTTATTTAGAAAATAATTTTAATAATCCAGTTACCTTTTATGAAATTATTAACAGTGAACAAATATTATGATCCATTTTAAACTTTATTAAGTTTTAAAAATTATCTTCTAAATTACATACCTAATTAAACTTCATCACATAAATTGTGATTAAGAACTACTTTTTTCTTACTGAATATCATTTTTTTTCAGAACAATGAAATAATATTGACAAGACTGCACCACCTTGACCTGGAGGATAAAAGCAAATACTCTGACTAACCCTACTAATTATATTAGTGCATGCATCTCCATATATGATATAGTCAATATTCCAGAAACACCTAGCTAGGACCAACCTTTTAGCTTGATCATTTTGATTAAATTTCTCGCTCCCTATATTTCATATTACTTGACACATATTGATCTGAAATATTTTTTTAAAATTTTAATTAAATATGTATTTTACTGAACTAACATTCTTAATAATGCTTTGAAATTCTAACCTTATTAATACAACTCCCTTGTTATACTAAAAATAGACAAATAAAATAAAATATTTTTTTTTTATACAAGGCCAAAGTAAAATGACATTGAAAGGAGTACTTAATTCATAATTATGAAATGATAGTGGATTAAAAGTATTCCCTTAAACAATGATTAGGATCAGATCTAATATTCACTTAAACAATCATTAGGGGAATTAAATCAGCTATGAAAAGTAAGCTAGGAGGTTAAAAAAAAGAAGGTACTACCATCTTAAACACTATTTATAAGTGATTTCTTGTCCAATTGTATATGAATTATAAAGACCTTTCCATGTGATTTTCTTGTTTCAAGGAGACATAAAGGATTTTAGAGCCACATGTTGGAACAGTCACAGTTTATTTTATCCCTACTAATTACTACCTACATGCCAATCAGAGATTTGCAAATCTTTAGTTTGTTACAATATTCATCCAATGATAAGCCCCACTTAATTATAATCTCTTTCTAATTCCCTTGATTTGTCAATTTTTAATGCTCTTGAACAACTTAGTGTCCCATACAATTAGAGGACTCCAATTATATTTAAACATCACACTCCAATGCTCCATATATCATTCTTTTTATGTTGCTATATTATTAATAATGAAATAGAAAGATCCCCACACACTATTCACAAATTTGATGGTCTTCACTAATCTTGATTCACATCATGTAAGGACGTTCATGAGAGAAGCAATGTTCTCTATCAGTGATTTCTTTATTTTTAGAACTCAAATTCGAAGATGGTGATCTATTCAGTAATAGTAGCCAGTTAGCAAAGAAGCTTTTATTTAAGACTTGACACCTTGCTTGGCTTCTTTGCCTATCTTGTCCCTCAGTCTGATGGCAAATTTCCATTAAAAGTTCCATCAATTTTGCCAAAAGAACAAGACATGACTAATCAGAAAAGAGGTTATCCCCACCCTCCCAACCAAATTTAGTGTAGACTTCAGAATAAATTATTAGTATATAAATATGTTATAATATATATATATATCGATCTTTATGTCCCAATTGGCTAAAAAGTGGACATATCGAACCTGCTCGAATGAATTATGTCCCTCTTACTAAGCAAATTTATTAAATACAATTTTGATATAATACTGTTTATCAAAAAACATTGTGCTTCCATCTATGAATGATGTTCTGATTAAACTATTTCTCGTGCCTCAAATTATTTATCGTAAATACACTCCTTCAAAATATTAATTAGAAGAAATTTTTAATTACTTTACTTTTCATTAGTATTTGAATAAATTCCGTAATTAGCAAGTATTTCAAGAATAATTACTACTCCTATTAAAGTTAAATTAAAAATAAAAATTAATTTTATCTACTTCTGGGACGAGAGAGTAATTAATTGATTTGACACATATGCCCCCTCCCAACTCATCAATTTGTCTCCCAAATAGTCCCCACATTGACAAAATTAATAATCATGTGAAGTTAAATCACCTAATTAATTAAGGGTCGTTTAGTTATATGGATTAATCTTCATTTATATTGAAAATTCATTAGGTTCTATTTAGATATGCCAATTAAACATGAATGTCTTACAATATGTATTTAGACTCTAAAATGAGCGATACCAACTCAGTTTGGTAGTTTTATTATACTTTAAGGGCCCATTGAATGAAGAGATTTGGTCTTTCATTTATTTCAATTCATAAGTTAATTAAATTAAAATATATTACTTCACATAACATTCTTAGCGCATGTCCTGTCCAAAGTAAATTCTATTTACATTCTTCTAGTTTTACCATTATTCATTTTCGTTATTCCTTTTTTTTTTATCTTTTATTAAACTTCTTTTGAATCAAGAGTCTATATCGAAAGCAGTCTCTTTATCCAAGGTCTCCTTATATCTTATCCTCCACAAACCGTAATTATGAAATATGTTGTTATTAGTTTTACTGTTAATACAAAAGTTATTTGATTATGATAAGTACTTCTAATAATGAATTTTTGAAACGTCTGTACTTGAACTCACAATGCATCAACACCTAGCATTTATATAGTTTTAATTTTTTTTATAAATGCTCACTCAATATTATCGTTTGGTCTCTCACATGAATCTCTTTAGACACAAACGAAAAGAAGAAAAATCCAAAAAAAAAAAGGCAAAAGCAAAATTAAGGAAACGATAATGATGAATAAGGTTGGCAAGTTTGAGGTTATGTGATCCTAAAATTATAAATTGTTCCAATCAGACAGTTTTTGGTTTGTCATCAATAATAATTAGTTAGCTTTTCACATTGTCATTTCCTGCCAAATATAATATTTTAATTACTTTAATAAATTTTCTATAATATATTTCTTCAATTCCTTGGCCAATATCGCTTGGTCAAATTTTTTTTAAAAAAACAAAATTAGTGGTCGTCTCCTTACAAAATGTCGGCAATTAACTTTCGTGGCTTTAATAAATTATGCTTAAATTTATAGTGCTTTGTCAATCTATATTACCACAAGTTTTCCCCCCTTTTTTCTTGCTTCGAAAGCAAAATCATTCACTTCATTTTGGGAAATATTTCCCCTTTTTTGGTGGGTGGGGTGCGGGTGGGGGGAGTTCAACAACATACTCAACGTAATAAAATCTGTGGAAGATAGAATATAAATAGATCTTATCAATCATTTTTGATAATTCTTTAACTTAAAAGAAAAAACAATTCAGAGCATGTATGAAAAATGGAATTTCAAAAGTAAAAAAATCACCACAGAATATTTTTTTAAAAAACACGACAAATCAACAGTAATTTAATACAACGAAAACTTGAAGCAAAATACTATGGGGACTGCTTTTATATCTATATATTTTAATAAATAACTTGAATCTTCCATTTAACTCCAAATATTTAATACAAAATTATGTTGTACTCTCAAGAACTTCCTACCGACCAGGGGAAGTGCTTATGATTGGTTAAGCACATACTTGGCTTTTATTATGCACAAAATCTATTCATTATTATTATTATTATTATATATTAGTTTTATGAGATTAACTTATATCCACAGACTGTGGACAAGAAAATTATGATTTGATTAATCTGAATCAGGGTTTAATTCTTGTACTAAAAAATCAAAATTAATTTATAAAACCAAAATGTTAGTTCCAAAGAATTACTTTTAAAATCAATGAGAAAATATTCGCATGTTCCAATAATTAAAAAATAATTTTGTTTGTCGAAACCAAATATACTCTATTACTTGGGAACTAATAATTTACATTAATAAAATAAATTGATTAGACAACACGTACGACTAATTAATGCACTCGATCTTGAGACTTTAAGGTAAGTCAAATCTACTTATATGGAAAGTTTTTGATAGGGAGCATTTTCTTTCGAATGGGATCTTACATAATGTGATTTTGAATAAGTCGAGCTTCCATACAAATATCATATTTAGAACCACTGTATAAGTCTTAGCCAATATTTGTATTTATATAATATTTAATCACATTTTATAAATTTTAATTAGATTGCTTTTTCATCTTCTTCGCTTCTTCATACTTCGGGATAAAATGTTGTCAAAGTTCAGCCGTTACATCGTAGGACCTACATAATAATGAATTTAATAATATAATATAATAAAATTTAAATCGTTTAAACGGATATATAACACAATACAATAGGTAACAACCATCCGAACAAAATATAAATTACAGACCAGAAGTAGCAGTCTAGCATTGATTAATAACAAGAAGTTACTACTTTCTGTTTTTCTTAATACACATAAAATAAATTAAATCGACACTTATTTTAGAACGATTGAAATAATAAATTCAATAATTGCTTAACTTTCCAGATGGATTCTGGAATTCTTTTCTTAATCGATTAGTTTAAAAATAGTACAATACTAATAACTATTAGCTTTCGACAAGGAAAAAGTAATGGCTATCATCATTTGAAAGTTAATCAATTGTTGGAACCTTTCAAACTCAATTAGTAGGCCCTTCTATTTATCCAGCACAATTGTATCATTTCAATTTGTTATTATAAAAATAAAAGTCGTAAAACTTTATAAACATATATTGTTTCATTTCAACCATAGCTTTTTTTCCTATAATATATACAATTGGAATATTAACTCTTGGATATTTAGCATGCCATGTCATCATTCAAAAAGTTACTTGTTGATATGTATACGTGTCGTTGTAACAACGCCAGGTTTTCAATCATTGAGTTTCAAGAATTGCCACGTCAACAATAAATAATAATTCTCCACGTAGTCAACAACTTTTTCATGCAATCGAGGCTTCTTGATCTTCAGTGCAACTCAACCTTTTATTTTCTTATGTTTTTTCATGTTCGTTATTCCTATTTAAGTTTAAATAATTTGAATATATATATATATTGCGGGACTTATTTATTCCATAACGATTTAGGTTAGTCCTATATATGATGATTTGATTACAGATGCGTATTCAAGATTTTGAGATGATGAGTGCACTATTATGAAAAAATGGATCTAAGATATAAATTTGATTGGTTTAACATTTAGGTTCTTATCATTAAAAATAACTAAAATTTAGAAATTATAAGTCCAAAATTATTTTTACCTATCCAAACCACTTATATTATTTAATAAGTAATGATAAATAAGGAATGAATAATTAAGGTAATGATTGAAATATCATTTTGTGTTATACAAAAGGGGATCGATTACTTGTGTATTTTGTTTGAGTATTTTTACATGTATTAATTTTTAGTATGATATAATTGAAAACTTTTCTGAAAAGTGAAAACTTTCTATTATATAAAATATATATACAAGTCAAAGTTAAAAAATTACAATTACAGATTTATTGTGTCACAAATATCAAAACCAAACTTAATAATATTTTCTCTATAACTTTTGAGTATATAATATTTTCATTTATAATTAGCGAATTAATAGTACACAAGTTTTCTTAGCAAAACCTCACATCACAATCTCTTTTATCTTTTTCCTTTATTTCACTTCATGTTATTGTTTTCTTTTCCAAAATTTATATATGGTCAAAAGGAAAAGGACAGTAATGTGAGGTTGTCATAATCTCATAGTAAGTCCAAAAGGGTGGCTAGACGTAAATACATAACATGTAATTTAATGAATGGTCATGTGTGGTACCTTGTCCATATATGACCAAGATCACATTCATCAGTGCTTACTTTTGTTTCCCTTTTATCTTTTTAACCTATTTTGCCTTTTAGAATTTCAAAAGTATAACAAATTAAGAAAGATTCGAAAATCATAGTAGTTTATTCGAATTTTTATTTTTGTTGGTTAAAGTTTGATTTCACGTATTATGATTTTTTGCTTCATAACTCCCTTTTCCTTAGGTACCACAATTTTTTCTTTTTCAAAAAAGGGATATTTTTCGATCGTTAAAGTTTAGATTAGATTGATAATAGATAGAAGGAAAAGTAATGTTGAAGTAACCAAACCATAACCTCTATTCCATAAGTCAGAGACATGCATGTGTCATAGAGCTATCATTCGTGGGACCATTAACTTAATTTTTAAAAATAATTTTTTTTTAATGTAAATTTAAATTAGTTGAATCTGAAAGTGCGAGCAAAAAAAGGAAAGAATTTTCAATATATTAATTAGTTTTAGTGAGATAACATAGCATCATTTTCCTATCAAAACATAGGAAAATTTGTTGTATAATTAAAAGTATGTGATATTTAATCCAACTGAAATCACGTAATTATCATATCTAATTTTGATTGTATGTGTTTTCAAAGTATAAGTTGCAGAAATATATATTATATATGAAGATCAACCATATATGTGGCCAACTCAACTTAATGTATGTATTTTCAAATTATATGAGAACGCCATCAATTGTAGGGAAGCCAACAATATTGTGAAAAGTATATAAGATGCATATGAAGTGTATGTTATTATATATATATGAGGGAATTAACACCTAAAATATATGTTATGTATTTATTGTAGTCTCTATTGAGAAAATGTTCGATGTTAAAGTTTTTAGACATACTATATATTTGCTACAAAGATACATAATACCAATAAAAATTTAAATTTTTAAAAATGCCGTTATAACAAGTAATAAGAAAATCGAAAACCTAATAGTAATTGTTTTTTTATAGCAACTGTGCTTCTTGCACGCGTGACATGACGGATCGTAAGATTGTGAGTATCTGCTTTTCCCAACTAAATAGTACTCATTCCGTTCACTTTTATTTGTCATATTGCGTTTTTTAAAAGTCAATTTAACTTAATTTCAAAGTTAAATTAAATTATATTAATTCGATTTTTTAAACAAAAAATTTAGATATTCAAAAACTATACGAAAAGTACTATACATTGCAATTTTTACATATCAATATGATGAAAATATATATCCTAAAATGTTAGTCAAAGTTTTTATAATTTGACTTTAAAAATGAAAAGCATGACTATTAATAGTGGACGAAGGGAGTAGTACTTACTAATTATTTATAGCCAAAACGTTCAGCAATTTCGTTTTTTTTTAAATCTTCAGAAGAAATTCGATTCTTTTGTCTCCAAAAACATGTTCGAGTAACCATTTCCAAAAATACTTTACCTAGAAATTTATCCTAAAATATATGGCGCGAAAAAAAGAAAACATATATTAGATAAAAGAGAAAATATATAAGTAAGTTTTAAAATAATAGTATATATTATATATTAAGCAATAGAGAAAATATGTATATAAAAGTAGGTTTTGATTTTTGAGGAAAATGGAGATTATTATTATTCGGTGTTCACTCGGTATCAAGTATTGCATTTAATCTAGAATAAATTTTAATTTTTGTGCAAGGCTTATTTTAGGGAGATACTTTCAAGTTTCAAGGATCCCCCCCCCCCCCCCCCATTACAAAGCCCCCCCCCCCCCCCCCCAATTTCTAGAGGCTTTAGACTTTAATTCAAGACATTTAGTTAAAGATGGAAGAATCTCAATTATTTCACTATAATTTACTCTCTTCGTTCCATTTTATGTGGCAATATTTGACCGGACACGGAGTTTAAGAAATAAATGAAGACTTTGAAATATTTACCAAATTGTCCTTTAAAAAAGTAGATTCACTTTTCTCTCTTCTCATAAATGTATTGGAGTATTGTTGTAAGATTAAGTGAGATCAACAAGGATAAAAGAGGAATTGTACCTTTAAATACTTATCATATTAGAAAATGTGACATTCTTTTTTGAACTGACAAAAAGAAAATGATGTCATATAAAATGGGACAAAGGGAGTATAACTTTTCTTTTCATTATCAAATATTCTCATTACATTCAATGACTGGAACCCTCAATTTATCGATGAATAGTAATGAATGCTCAACTACTCGACTAATACTCGAAAATAGAGATTGTTGTAGATTCGGAATTGTCGTGTATATGCACCTTAATACTATAATTTTGTGGGGTACCAAGTTTTGGTCGTTTCCTTTGGTTTTTGGCAATGAGCTCTCCATCCCTCTTTGTCACTTTTCATATATGTTGTCACTTTCCACTTGGACCTTTTTCTTTTGCTATTTGACTTTAAAATACTCATTTGTTCACTTTTACTTTTTTATAATAGTAAAAAATATATTTTTATTTATTAAAAGAAAAAAAAATATTTTTTAATATTTTATTTTTGATATTAATTATTTATTCATCAAATTATATTTTTTAAAATTTAAAATTATACACCAATTAATATAAATATTATGCTAAAATATTATATTAATCATTACTTTTTTTAAAACGTATCAAGTAGTACAAACTGAAGGGGCAGAAACATCTAGTAATTGTTGATGAATATAGAGTTTAAATTCTACACATTAATGATGTACTTAATAATTTACTTAATCAAGTTAACTAAAGAGTAACTAGCTATTTAAATAATTTTATTTGATAAATAGTGATTGGTAAACTAGCTTAAAAAAAAGTAATTGTATTGCAATTCACAAAGGTTACAGTATGATAGATATATTATATTATAGAATCTTCACTTTTTAATTGGAAATTTCAAATTCATGTTTTAAATAATAATAATAATAATAAAACTTAGCAGATAAAGGCTTTCCTTTAGTGGGCCTTACAAAGTGTGTAAACGGGATTAATTTGAGCCTCAAAATGAATAATAAAAAAAATGTTAAACATGTGTATATATATATTATTCATTAAATTAAAAAGTTTAACCTTTTGCCCCATATAATGCCCTCTCCATATACGAGACAATTACAATTAAAAAATTTACGTCTCTCTTTATCAAGATGCGGGTAAACCGGGGCTTACCTTTACTCAACACATTCCTCCGTCTGAAAATTACATTAGATATAAAGATCAAATTTTAATTTAATAAATATATATATAAGCATTGACAACTCTATATACAAGTTAAATATTTAATCTAATGGCTAAAATGTTGTAAAAATTCCTTAAGGCTGTAATTTCTATCTGTACTAGCCTCATAATTATATTTTTACCATAACTATTGACATCCCTTAATAATAATTTTGAGTTCGCTACTTACCAAATTAATTACATATATAATTGGCCGCTAACATAACATTAACGTGTAACATCCGCTCGCAGTAGATATCAAGAATTTAATTTAGAGCATTTTTCACATATAACAAACATAAAAATCATATTTATATGTTATAGCTATAGTTTGTATAATTGCGCTCCATAGCAAACATAATATTTGCTATGGAGCATCAGATTGTATAACTCGCTGGCAGGAGTTTTAGATTTGTATAATTTCATTGGCAGCCTCTCGTTTGTATAAATCGCTGACAGACTCTCAATTCAATTTTATGTGTTTGATATCTGCATAAAATTTGAATTTGTATACAATTAATCGAAATAAAATATTTGTATATCAAATAATTGCGCTCCATAACAAACTTTATGTTTGCTATGGAGCATCAGATTGTATAACTCGCTGGCAGGAGTTTTAGATTTGTATAATTTCATTGGCAGCCTCTCGTTTGTATAAATCGCTGACAGACTCTCAATTCAATTTTATGTGTTTGATATCTGCATAAAATTTGAATTTGTATACAATTAATCGAAATAAAATATTTGTATATCAAATCTCTCTCTCGCTTTATACAACACAAATTATACATTGTAATTTGTATAATCTGTGTTTGTATAAAGCGAGAAAGAGAGAAAGACAAAAAAGAATTGGGCAGGGTAAGATACGTATTTGTATAATTATAAGTGTATAGGACGAAAATATATGTATTCGTATTTATATATACAATTTTCTCTCGCTTTATACAAACACAAACTATGATTATAATATTTAATTTAAATTAATAATTTGCTATTTTATACCATTTTCTCAACAATGTAATTAAATTTCGGGCAGTCAGCTGAAGAGATTAGATAAAAACCCACGTTCCACTAAAAATATAAAAAATTGTAGGGAACATCAGGAAGAACAATAGTGGGGTCAATGTGTTCAAATTTTGTTACACTAGTATCGACTTTATTTTAATTTATTTGTCTGATTTCGATCTACCAAAATAAGGAAGATTCTTAAATTTTATAATTTTAAATTAAAAATAGACGGAATATATCAAAATATAACTTAATCTTTTAATATTAAGCATGTCATGAAATTAACAAATAAAAAGAAAAAAAATATTTTCTTTTAAACAGACTAAAATGAAAGTAAAACTAATAAATAAAAATGAAATATCGGTGGAGGGCAGTGCGATAAGGATTGAAGGATACAGTTTGACATGCATCTCATTATCAAGCAGGTGGGTCGGTTCTGACTTCAACAAAGACACGTAGGGGTCGATAGAGTTTGGGCCAATCTCAAATTTAAATCGAAATCTAAATATTTTGGATATTTAGTTTGTATTTTTTGAATTATAAAATGGATTTATGGATTTCAGATTGGATATCGAATTTTTGAATATTCGAAAAGTTGAAATTATTATGCCCTAATATTTGGTCCTACCTATATTATATACTAATACTAGTAAGTTAAATTTTCAAACATTCAATAGATTAGTATGTTATGGTCCTATCTATTTGTTAAAAAATGACAAAAATCTCACATTGATGGTCAATAAAATTGGGTGGTGGGATGACTTCCATTCTTATTAATTGTGGAAAGTTATACATTCTAAAAAACAACATATTAAGTGAATTGAAGTTGTTAATTGACACAACCATCAACGTGCACAAATACAAAACTTAAATATAATAGCGTTTTAAGTTGATCCGAAGTAAATTCATAATAATACTCTCATCGTTTCAATTTGCTTATTTCTCTTTTCTTTTTAATCTATTTAAAAAAATAAAATTCTCCCTGTTTCAATAACTCTTTATTTAATTATATGACGCATGTTTAACACACAAGATTAGAGAGCATTTTAATATATATTCTATATATCTTTAGCTTAAAATCATAATACTTTTTTTGTTTTTTATTTCTTAAATCACGTATCAAATTAAAACAGACAAACAAATCACAACAAAGGAATGTATCTAACACTATACATATTTTCACATTTATATATATAAAAATTAAGGATTCGACTTCAAAATATTAAATTCTACGAACACGTAAACTCATGATTAGATATGTCACTGAAGTGAATCGGAAAGAGGATTGGGCTAAACAACATGTATTAGTTTAAGCAATGAGTCACATGTTGAGTTAGTGAGTATGCAAATCATTTAATCCATTCTAAGGTAAGTAATAAGATGACCCAAATTTGTCAAACTACCATCAATTATATATAAATATATAATTTGGTTATTATCTAATAAAAAAAATATTATTATGATTATAAATAACATATTGAACAAAAAAAAAACTAACAAAAATTTTATGGATCAATTAGGATTGGAATTAGTCCAAATCCATCCAATTTTTAACCTTTAGATGGATTGATCAAAATGAATTGCGCGAATAAATATATGATTCATTAACCTGCTCAAATTTAAAAGAATTATATTTTCATAGACTGATTTTTTCACCGCGTTCAAAGAGATTTGGGCTAAAACCCTATGGGGAGAAGGCCCCACATCAAGCTTCTATAATTTGGCATTGTGTGTAGCAACTAAGCAAGCCCTGCATGGCATATTGGCATTGCTTATTTGCTATTATTTGCCTTGTCCCCTTTGCTTTCTGTTATATTTTTCTCTTAGTTTGGGACCCCAGGAAGGGGTGGGGAAGCATGGAGGCTGAAGATGACATTGATTTTTTAAATAATAATAATATGGAGGTATGTCTCTTAGCCATAACGCATCCCTTTCAAATTTATAGCTAATTAGGTCTAATATTTCCATCGTGTTATTTTACTAGAAAGTAAATAGTATCTACGAAATCATAAAGTTTAATTAAGACCAGTTTGATAAACAAAAGCTTATTTAAAATATAAATTTATAAATTTTATCCATGAATAGAGTACTTTTAACTCGCCTAATATAAAATTTGTACAAGCAAATATAGATGATGTTCGGCTTAAAGCTTACAAGTTGATCACACTAGCTTATACACACCTTTTGACTTATCTACACATATAGCAAACACCAAGTGCTTGTCCCCTTTTGCCATGTGAGGGTTTGGGAATTGTAGCTTATAATACACTTTAGATTTTATCCTGAATATCTTTTATAACCTTCCTAAAACATAACTTTTAATTATCTCGCTCATATTTCTGTCATTTGTTCTTTTCTATGTAAACACAGTTTTAAATTCATATTTTCATAAATAAGAACATTTTAATAGAAAAAGTTGTTGATCACACATAGTAGTGGCTTATTATCGGTTCAACACATTAATCTAAAATACTATTGCTTATTTATGAAATCAGTTTCAACGCTTTTTGATACTTATAGGTTGTGAAAAGTTATTAAAATTTGGTTTATTACTCTATATACCATACCAACTACTCTATTCCCAAATGTGACATGGGCTAATGTGAGTGGCCTGGTGCTAAGAATGTGAAGAACCTGAACCGTGGCTAATAGGACCACACATATATACTCAATTAATTATTATGGGCATTTATTTATCCTAAGGGAAACTATTCTGCAGAGACTTACCTCTTTCATATATTTATTACACTTTCTTTAAACTTACTACCTTTTCATATAGTACTATACAGTATAGAGTAAAAAAAAAAAATCATAAATGGGACCAACTCCATCTTTCTCCATTTGACTATCGTTATTTTTCAGGTAATTATAGTTCAGTGTCTTTAGATGATCTAGTTTAAATATGTAATATACAAATTTTGTACATATCAATGGGTTCAAAACATTTGCTAGCAGTAAGAACCTTAAAGGTTGAATCCGCGAGTAAATTGACATCAAATCACAAATTTGTATATAAGTGTAGATGAAGCAGACACAAAATTATTCAATTTGGCAACTAGTTTGAAAGCGCTAGCTGTTTGTTTTGTTTCTTTGTATAAATTGTCTGATGCCTATGTGAACATAACTCTTAATGACACATTGCGAGTATTTAGGGTTTTTGTTGTGCATTATTGACACAAAAGGGAACTGTAAACTTTAATTTAGAACGTGAGATATCCAACCAAAAAATTATACAAATTGCTCATCATTTTGCCGACTAGCTAACTAACTTGACAGAACCAACATGTAAATTTGTAATAATATGTATAAGAGGGCCATTGATAATTAATGGTGAATGTGGGTCATTATTTTGTTGGATTAAAGGGATACACTCAAAGAGATACATTGAAGAGCTTTGAACCAAACCCAAGTTTTTTGGAGTTATAGACTTTAGACATACCTGAGAAGGCCCTCAAACATCTATTTCAACTACAGCCTTATATGAAATACATCCTTATCCCAACTAGCCAGGACCATATACCCTACTACATCAGTGCCGGTCGTTTCCCAGCGTGAGATATTCTAGAATTAAGATAGGATTAATTTATATTGTCAACACCAAACATCGTATAAATTTTATCCCAGTTCCCATCAAACTTGGGATTATTTTATCCTAAGTTAGTCCAAGGACTATAATCTCAAAATAATTTAGTCCGTTAACCAAACGAAAAGGTTCCATAAGTAGGGTGGAAGAGAAGGGTTCTAACTTTACAAATGCATTTAAGTATCGCTGCAACTGTGTGCTCTTTTGGTTTCAGTTCTTGCAGAACTTACCCATTTCCTGCCTCAGTGTTTAACAAATCTGCTCACTTTCATTGCAAGATTGTACAACTTAAAGTATCTATGATCAGAAAAATAATTTATTGTAATCAGTTATCTTGGCAATTAACTCTCTGTGAGTTTGCTCACATTGATAT
Source organism: Solanum tuberosum (assembly GCF_000226075.1). Taxonomy (NCBI): domain Eukaryota; kingdom Viridiplantae; phylum Streptophyta; class Magnoliopsida; order Solanales; family Solanaceae; genus Solanum; species Solanum tuberosum. Next base: position 182,585 of record NW_006239391.1, on the reverse strand, counting down.
GTAACGTAGCCAACGTAAAACTAGACAAATTTATGATTGAGTAGTCGTTTTGGCAATTGTGTGTAGCGTTCTCTCAACTTTTGGTCTTGCCTCGACCAAGAAAGATCAAGCTAGCTTAGAGAGAAAATGCATCATATTTAAAGAAAACAATGACGAGATATACAGGGCTTAAAACAAGAACAAATAACATTTAGTTTCTCAATTGGGAAAAAGGTCTCCAATACGTAGCAAAATATCTTTAAAATTTTCGACCCAGTAAAGTAGCAAGAGTTGGAATACAATCAACCCCAATAAAGGAGGCAGGATAAGGTAATAAAAATAAATATGTTTTACAATAAACATATAATATTAAAAAATAATAATTGGACAATCCTCTCTATTGTACAAGTGCGCAACCTGCCCTTATTGATGATAGCAACTAGAATCAAACCAATGCAATGGACAGACAAAGTCATTCCTCGAACTCAAACAAGATTTATTGTGAAGGAGACGTAAGGATGAGCCTCTGTGTCACCTCCAAAACCAGCCATTCCTCCTTCATCATCAGCTTTCCAGAAATTGCTGCAATTCAATTAAAAAACAATATAAATAGGGAACATGGTAATAGAAACATTTAATAAACGTCAGTCAAAGATTGAGCAGGAAAACATGTAAGGTCCAAGGACCACATAGATGTGGCCAATTGCAACTGAAGAAATGCATGTTCTTTTCTTACAATTACTCAGTCGACCATTATCACAACTTTCAGCCTAAAGTAAAGATGCATGTATCCGGGACCAGTAATGGTCAGCCTAAATGCATCCATGTTAGGTATGTTCTTATTTGGTGGAAACAACAACAAACCCAGTGTAATTCCACAAGTGGGGTCTAGAAACATGTAGAAAAATATCATGTGCTTTATAAACACCATTGACCATCATGCAATAGAATTTTAACCCGTTAAAAGCTTTACAACAGGTTCCTTGGGGGTGGAGTTCAGGGCAAACTATCACGTGCTTATAAAACCCAGTTCTTTTAAGGAGAGCAAATAAGGCATTATTCACTACAGGGAGAGAACCATGGAAATTAGGGAGTTACAATCATTCAAACCCAAGCACATAAAACTCTTGCACATATAGTGTTTTGGTGCATCTGGATCTAGGAGGGTGTCTATGTCAAATATGGTTAAGATTGGATTCTTTATCACGTACCTGTTTGAACTGTCGCAGAGTGACTCAAGAATGGAACGTACTTTCTTCTCACTTTTGATTGAGGGTGCCAAAACAACAGACTGAAAATTTATATCAGCCCTTAAGTAATAATTAGTGATAATGATCTAAATACAAGAAATAGAGTTGTTGAAAAACATAATATTGGAGGGTTCAAATGAATTACCAAAAATGATGGAGGCAACCCGTATCTCAAAATGCTCTCGGCAAAGATACGCACAGCACAGAAATGCATCCAGGAGCTAAAAACCTGTAGGATGATGGCAGGACTTTTTAGACAAGGATTTCAATCACCAATTAAGATACGGTTCAGTTCGAAAAGAAAAGAAATCAATCAGCACTAAGAAAAGAAAAGGATAACGAACCCAGATCGAGTTGGATTGTGAAATCTAAAAAGTAATTACGATTTACAGCAGTCGCAAGAACAGAAATCACAATAGGGTACTTAGACCATTAATTACTACTTTGATTTATTGTTTAAGCAGCAAATGTCAATTCAATGTCTTCCTGCTCTTTGCCAGTTGAATCCAAAACTGCTCCATGAATCGGAGGTACCTCAATACACTTACAGATTATGATTCCACATCCTTGGAATGGAAACATACCAAGTGCTTGTCTTTGAAATGATAGATTCATATGAAAGAAGTGTGTGCTAGAAAAAGCCTCTACTCGAGGCAAGCACTTAATATCTAAAGAGAACCAAATGAGAAGGCGCAAACCACATGACGATACTCTACTGTTGCTGAAGTTGGACAAACACATGATAAGTCACTAAGGGTAAGTGAAAGTCAAAGTGCTGCTAAGGACTGACCCACCACGAGTTAAATTTGCCCTCTGGCATAGCCAATTACCCTCATATTCCCTTACATGCTGATACTGTTTGTACTTTCTGGGAACAAACTCCGAACTTCACTACATAGAATTATCAATTATGTTATATGTACCCTTTATTGCCTAAGCCTAAATGTAACTTCGTGAATTGCTATGACATGGACATAACATAGATTAATAGATACTTATGATTTTCTAATGGACTCTTCGACATACACTAGTCTAAATTGAACATACCTGTTAGGTTTAATATCTGAATCTAATATCCTTACCAAAATCCATGTTGCAGAAATTTGGAACCTTCTCCAATCTCCCCCACCATTCTCCCTTGAAGCCTCCTTTGAACTAGCCATCTCTAAATGGTTCATCACTATCATCATCTAACAGCACCAATATATTGAAGAACAATGTGTACCTTTTTGTCAGAAAGTTCGTTTTTCCTACGAAACTGGCGACGACAGATAACCAGCAAACTGTGATGTTTTCAGGGAAAGTACGACTTGGGGGTTCTAGATCAATGGAGATTCAGGCTGTCATGCTGATTTGATTGGAAAACATGACTTGTTGACCCCGTCAAACAAATTTCATGACTGCACACCCCCTCATCGCTCTCACTGGTACTCCCTTTAGGTGTGTTCAAATGGCCAGTTCACTTTCCAATTAAACATTAGGTCCAGTTTCCAAAAGTTTTAATCCTTCCATTTTGAGTAATAAGAATCAAATATTGACTAAATATTGGACATGTGACTTGCTACTATTAGTCCTCCATAACCAAATTAGAGGGATGCCAAGATGTAGTAAACAAGATCATTAGGGTTCTTCGACGAAATAAATAATCTTGTCCACTCAACAATTTTACAATGTCAAATGAAATGTAAAGTAATATTATAGTTCCAATGAGTATCTCAGCTCATTAAATGCATCATCATGAGCTGAATACCTTGTTGAAGACCTTCATCGTTGGAAACAAGTGATTTTCGCGATACCTTTGACCATACCGAACAAATTAAGCCTGGCTAAGCTCATCTGTATCAAAAAGAGCCTAGCCAACCCGAGCTGAAATATGAGCAAGCTGAGCCAAGCATAAATCAGCTCAACTCAATATTGAGGCCTAAGAGTTAATTTCTTCTCCTTATGCCGGTGCTAACTGAACCCTCGATTATAAACTTACTCATTCAAACTCTAGTTAGAACTCATTTACATGCCCTACCTCAACCCTGGTGCGCCACATCAGTAAAGTTGGACTAGCCAATGGGTACACTTGGGAACATACCTATTGCTAAGTAATAAAAAAGTAAACATTTGGTAGCCAAACAACATCCTAGAATTTTGAGACTGAACAAACATTGTAAATGGGATGTAATTGCAAGAAGAGAATCATTTGCAATCACAAAGTTGGAAATTGATTTCTCCAGATCACCTCTGCCTTGTATATCAATTTATCATAGATGTTCTAGAATTAATAGAAGGAAGGAAATTTTAAAGATTAAAAAAGAGAGGGCGAGTGATTGAATGTGTACATGATCCTGGTTTTTGCCAATGGATTCACCAAGAAAGTCAGGAAGAACAGATTGAAGTATAAGAAACAGTACATGTGTGAAATAGATGTATTAAAAAAAAGAAGATACAATACATGTGGAAACAGTTGAGGAGAAAAATTAGCTGGATGTCAAACCAAAACTACATTCCCTCTATGAGATCGTGGCTTTATTTATTTGTATAGATTAACCAACTGCATACCCAGTTATCCGTTTTTCCGTAATATACGAAAATATAACTATGATTTTTATCACTTGCATTGGATTTTACTTTGCTAAATAAACTGAATAACCAAGATTTCGGATATTGTAACAGAAATTAAATCAAAAGCAAATTAGCTATATATCATTTTTTTTTTGATAAGGACATTGTTTATTTGTTATTGCTTTCTCGACATGCACTAGCTATATATCATTTTTAGCCAACTTGAACAGTTGGTAATTCCTGTTTTGACCAAACAATTGGACACCCTTAGGCCTTAACTGCCTTGTCTCACCCTCTCCCCCGTGAGAGGGTCTCCAACCTCATCCCTCTCTTTATACCACATACATGATCATTATTCTGGCAAAAAAAAATAATCAGAGTACAAACTTACGATAGGTTCTTACGATGAAATGCATCAGAGCTTCATACAGGCATTTCTGTCTTCCAAACTTTTTATATCCAACAACAACAACAACATACCCAGTGAACCACAACAGTCAACTTGGTTGTTTGGCAACAATTTCATAGGTAACATGCAACAATCCCCTTTCCTTCTCACTCTCTAGGATAAATTAATAATGCTGGAGGAATTAGGTGTGCTAGAATTCGCATATTGGCACAAAAAAAAAATCTAAGAGGAAATGATCTCTTATAATCAATTACAATATTTTTTTGAAATAATCAATTACAATATGAATAGAAGAAAACCATCCTACAAGGATTTCCTGTGTTTTATTTATCGGTCTCCTGCTTTATTACCAATCTCCTCCAAAAAAGGTAACATAACGACAAGAATATTTCCAATGGGCCATAGCCCATAAATATGGTTTCCAGTTTATTACTGATCTCCTCCGAAAAGGTCACATAACTAAACGAATATTTACAATGGGCCATAAAAGCGATCTCCCAAATTTTCAAACTTTTGTTGGGGGGGGAATCGGAGAGTAGGTTGCGGAATGAGATGGGAGGGGAAAGAGAAAAAGGATGGTGTAGGTGCAAAGGGTGAGGGCAGTAGATCGAGTGGGAGCAGTTGATTAGGGAGCCATCATGGGTCCCCATGGGAAGTGGGAATGGGGGAATATGTTGGAAGGGTAAGATGGCAGATGATTGTTTTGTTGTTTTCCCTTTTTCTCAATTTCTAGGAGAATAAACTACAAAAAAATCCTTAATTTTTTTTAGCAAGGTAAGGACACAACGATAACATCCCCTATGTGAAGTCTGGGGAGGGTAGAGTGTACGCAAACCTTACCCGCACCCTAACGGAGGTAGAGAGGCTATTATCAAATGGCCCTCGGCTCAAATAACACATAACAAAGCAATTTGAAGAAGAAAGTACAAAAATAGAGAAGGCATTGCAAATAATACAGAAAACATTTAACAACAGCAAACAAGGAACAATACAACAACAACATACCCCGTGAGACCCTTACCTTTGCGGGGTAGAGAGGTCATGACCCTCGGCTTAAAAGTTGCAACCCAAGCCAAATAATGATAGCAAAATAAGGCGATAACCGAAGCATAGAAACAACATGTAGTAGCGAAAATCTAAGGACAAAATACTGGTATGTGTTGGAATAGGAATAGGAACAAAAATAGTATATAGAATCCTACTTGGAAAATGATTAGTATATAGAATCCTACTTGGAAAATGACTAGCATATAGAATCCTACTTGGAAAAGAATTGTATTATAGTGGCTTTAATAGGGTCTCAGTGCAATTATGTAGATATACAATTCAATAATATTATTTCTCCTTTATTTCTCACACAGTTTCTATCCATATTTGGGCTCTCGGTCCACGCTCCAGTTGGGCGTGGGAGTGAAGGGGGTGTTTGAATGGGTTAATCCTACATTAATTGGGGAATAGACTAGTTGTCTGCTTATATGGTCTTGGACAATCCTCCTCTCATGAGCTAGCTTGCTTTTGGGGACTTCGGCAATCCTCCCCTGATGAGCTAATTTTTGGGGTTGAATTACATCCGGTTGTCATATCGTTACATGGTGAATAGAGCTTCTACTATCCTGATAGAGAATCAAAGAGCTTTTGTTGTCGGCAGGTGGCTATGACTCATATATGCCGCCTGTCTGGGCAATGATTATGACAAAAACTCGACTCTTCCCCTTCATAAGTCTCCTATTTCTCTCTCTAACACCACCCACACAAATGCTAATGGAACCAAGTTCCACGCTCTACACCTTCTCCTCTTTCTTTCACTCTTCCAACTGAACACCAATTCTTTCAGCGTTCTTGATATAGCCCCAAGAAGTACCAAGCCATTCAAACATATCCCACCATCACCTCATGGAAAGACAACAATGAAGAAGAAGATGATCAACATCCTCTTCTGCCTCCTAGCACATATAAACACCAACTGATGGACAACCTTCTGCTTTCTAAGATAAGGAAAATCACATGTTTTGTTGACCTTGTTTCCCCCTAATTAAGAGCCTGTCCTCTCTCCAAGCCATCATGCATTTCATTGTCAAGTACTGAAAAGCTTAATAGCTTCACTATTGGCAGATGAAGGCTATGAAAAGATCCATCAACATTTAATTAGAAAAGGAATGAAAAGATTAAGAAATAACTCCCAAACTTGATTGATACCAATTCACATTTGGTAAATCATTCCACCACAGCCTGCTCCATTCTACGTTTCAATATCTCTCCCTATTTTCTCTATTTATTCCTGTTTCCTTATTCTTGGTTGGTAAATATTTTAGGTCTCTACAATCATTGTTTTTTAAAGTTCTTACAACAGAGAAAGCAATTTTGAGTTCTTTTAGCCCTTGATAGGTTGAGGTCTCTTTACTCCTCTTTCTGGGATAAGTTGATAGGTTATGATCGTTATCCATTTATTCTTTCCGTGGTTCATTTCTAAATAATGAAAACAAAGATCTTTCTCAAAAATAGTGAAAAACAAAGATTGCAAAAGCTTTTTCCTAATCCCAGAACGTGCTCCCCGTGTTTCATATGCTGCTCATGTAAGATGAGACTTGGTCCCAGAGCAAAAATAAGGCTCCAGAACCACCACATGCATTGCTACTGGAGTGGTCTATTATATCTTCTTCAATAGTTCATTCCGGAAGTTCATGCAACGAATTCAGGAATATATTCTCTTGAATCTCATAATCATTTCACTTCCACCAAACTCTATCAGATCACAAATTCTAGAAGAGTGAACTCATTCCGTCCCTTTGAATTAATCAAAATTCAAGTTAGAATCTGATTGTAAAGTGATCTTGGTTGACCCATAGACTTCATCCAAGTAAGCCCAAACTAAGAAAGAGACTTCAAGTCCATAAATAAAGTAGTTTAGAAATAGTTTTTGCCTCATGAAAAATCGATTCACTTTTTCATTTCCTTCGAGACTGCACAGCATCTCAAATTTAAAGCCAGTACCCCAGGGAGAAGTCTATGAATCTCGAAAAATTAACAGTTAGCAAAAAATGTATTCAGAAATGCTTAAAAGTCCAATAGGTTCTTAAGAGGGAAGTACCTCCCCGTAACTGGTATAGCACCACTGCAACAGAGAGCTTCTGAATGTCTCTTGATCTTGCATCAGTTTTTCCAGCTCTTGTTTCCGACTTTCTTGAGTCTCTGGATTATGTTCAAAATCGCGAATCTGAATCAAATGTAGCATAAGACTCTCTTTAGATGAGGCCTTCCTCTACCAATAGTTCTTCCCACCATACAGTTTACATATTAAAAAAGCTATTTTCCCACCTGGTGGGTGTCCTGGAGAAGAGAGACTTGGAAAAGGTAAGGAAAACTACCTGGAAGCCTCTTTCACGCGCCTTAATCTTGAAATTGTCGGCATCACGGTTGAATAATGTTACAGTATAAAGAGCATATTCATTGTCCTCAAAGAGCATCTTAGAAGATCTGGGAACCTAAACAATTAGTTAAGTGAAAAAGGAGAACTTGTGGGATAGCACACTATAAAGAGTTCAGAAAGAAAGAAAAAAAAAACATTTCCAGATTCAAGAAATAAGTAAGAAATCCAGTGTGTCCTCGAAGGAGAATAAACTAATCCAAAATTCATTGCCAAAATCAGAATCACTATGCATAGGAGAGACACAATCCAAGTAAATAGAAGATATGTAAAGCTATAAACTGTATCCAACAAACTACTTACCACATAGGTGGTCAGGGTCTCATAACTGGATAACCAGTCTTTCTGTGAGTATTTAGAAACAACAGCAAGGAGAGTTGTCAGGTGTTCTGAGGTAACAACATCTGCTGGCTTTACCAAATTGGACAGATCACGGACAGCTAAGCTGGAACAAAAACACCAAGCACATCAGCTAGAATGCCAATTGCCAAGTAAATACTAATTCAAGAACAATTATAGCAACCGCGATCAGCAATTCCAAAGATTATTTAAGCCACCACCACCACCTCAGAATCTCAGAGGAAATTCCAATGATTAACCAATTAAAACAACAACTAACAAAGAATCAAACATTGAAGAGCAGTCTCCCTGATCCTTTGATAAGGATAAGTTCCAAGACCAGAGTACCAAACTTCAGAATTTTTGCGATCTTCTCCAAAAGATTTTGAAGTTTCTATGAGCAACATAAATCTAGCACTCTGTATGGAAGTTCTATTTTTAATTTCTCTCATCCATATGGAGATCCTATAATCCCTAAAATTTCATTTGTTAGTGATATATCTAATGCAAAACTATCTATCACCACATAATGTTTTAAAGCAAATCATCTATCACCACCACATGTAAATTCAAAATCAATTTAGATCACAGGAATATAATTGATTTAAGGTACATTTTGACAGTAGCTACTTCTTCTTCTTCTTATTTTGTGCACACAACTCTAACCGACCATATAATATGAGGGCCACTTTTCTTTTGATAACCGAGAAATCCCCAAGTGTCAGTGGCAAACGGTCCCTTGTGGATAATGAGTCCACCACTCTACTCTTTTCCACCTGAAGACCAGAATTTTGTCCGCGGCAGAGTTTAAACACATGATGTGCACTTAACCCACAGATCACAAGTTGAATTCTTACCACTAGACCAAAGCTCTGGGGTCATGAAGGCCACCTTTAATATCTGTCGACCTTTACCAAATACAACATGGATGTATTTTCCATGTTTCATCTTTACAGAAAAACATTCCATGTCGAATAGAAGGCTATTTTGACATAGCCCGTCTTAAGTTAGCTGCCTCTCTTCCTTTTTAAATTCCACAATTATGTCCATCTATGTTGCAAGTGTAATTGACAAACATTAGGCAGTAGGTAAAGCTTTTGTTGGTAAATCAATAATGACATAGCTGAATAGTCAAAACTGACAAATCACCATTAAGTGGAAGTCCATGTTTATACAATGGAATCCCATCTCTTACATACCTTCCTGTTTGCTTTCGGTTGATGGCATTAAGTTGACTGCGCACATTGCTATACTCAGAAACACGAACCTGTCATAGATAACCAACAAAATTGTAAGAGCGATCACACTATCTAATTATTGGCACATTTTACATGTCATTTTGCAGAAACCCTTTAATAATTTCAAACTATCAGAATAGAAAGTAGTATCATCTGTTGTCATATCATTAGGAAATGACATTGTTCGAGCAATATAGCCAATACTATTATTAGAAAACTCTTAGTAGTAAATCAACATACTTAACATTTAATCCAATGAAGTATCTCATAGAAAACTATAACAAAAGACTCAACCCCACCATTGTTGTACTTGATTGAGAAAATGATGTTACTTGATGGTCTTAAGGAGGACCAGTTAAGTTCTGGGGAAGCACACTCTAGGAATCAGTGGAACCAAAACCGTTAAGCTAATGATATTTATTGCATCTTCAAAGATACTTAATACACTTTACTGTTATGGAACTATAGCACCAATTTGGATGAAACAAAAGGGAAAAGTGTCACATAAATTTAAGCACTAGGGATGTTGGCCAACTAGGGTTAGTCCATCTAAATCATAGAGGCTAACAAAGAATAGAGAAATTGTCTTGGGTCCCGCTTGTTCTTAATGGAGATCTGAAACTGAATAATGTACATTTTAATCCATTTAGGGGTCGTTTGGTGTGATGGATAATGGGAGTTAATCCCAGGATAAATTTTAAGTACCCTTTATTTCGTTGTTTGGTTGCAAAGCTTGGGATAACTTATCCCAGGATTATGAATTAGTACCGGGATAAGTTATCCCTCACATTGGGTGGTATAGTAATCCCGGGATAACTTATCCCGGGTTAAAATAGGTAAATGACAAATATATCCCTTTAAATCCTTTTTATACATCATTTTGCACATCTATGTATATTTACATTATTTTTAATACCATGTATAATAATATTTACTACTCCTTATTTTTATGATAATTATACATATTTTTCTATTAAAAAATTACATTATGTAAATATAATTTTATTTATGAATTTATTTGACTAATTCTTATGTTTATTTTATTTT
>NW_006239391.1:168960-172322 GCF_000226075.1 Solanum tuberosum | reverse complement strand
TTATGTTGTTTGGTTGGCAAGTCCGGGATAACTTATCCCGGGATTAATAATTAGTACCGGGATAAGTTATCCCTCCCCATGGGTGGTATAGTAATCCCGGGATAACTTATCCCGAGATAAAATAGGTAAATGACAAATATGTCCCTTTAAATCCTTTTTATACATCATTTTTTACATTTATGTATATTTACATTTTTTTTAATAATATTTACTACTCCTTATTTTTATGATAATTATACATATTTTTCTATTAAAAAATTACATTATGTAAATATAATTTTATTTATGAATTTATTTGACTAATTCTTATGTTTATTTTATTTTGATTTCTTATAAATTTTCTTTTCTTTAACAAACTTCAGAGGGAAGTTCTATTTTTAAGCTAAATAAGAAAAAAGTTTATATTATTAAATCACATGGTACTTATCACGGGGATACATAAACAAAAATATTTAAGTTAAATAAAATAAAAGTTTTATTTTAAAAAATGAATAACTAAAGCTCGCAAAGAAAAATTTAAAAAGTTTAAATAAAGTGAAGGGTAATTTTGTAAACAAACAACTTGTTCTTAAAATTTATCAATATATATTATTTTGAAATACAACAAACCAAACACTCAATAAGAAATAATCCCAAGACAACTTATCCCATCATACTAATCCAACATAACTTATCCCATCATAACTCATATTCAAACCAAACGACCCCTTAGTGCATTTGTTTTTCTTATCCTTTACAATCAATTATTGCTCGGAGTAGGCCTAATTAATTCAGATTTGGTACAAAGTCTAATCATTAAGACATTTACTTAAACACTCCTGTGATATTGTACCGCTACTCTATCAACTACGGACTACCACAACACAACCACCAACAACAACCACCTCTACCACCAACCATTAGCCTCCAAGGCACAACCACCACTGCCACCAACACCAACACCAACACCCACTTCCACTGCATCCCACCACCAACACCTCTGCCGCACAATCACTAACATCAGTCTCCTCCACCAACATCGACCACCACTAGGAACTACCTCACAATCATCACCAACAACTTCCACCACCGCCAGTGGTTTAAAGTGTGTTCCATCGAACACATAGTTTTTACAACACCATATAAATTAGATATTTCCAAATTATTATTTTTTTGAGAAGGTAAGAAGATCGTATATATATTTAATATTTTTTATAACCGTGGTGTCCGGGCCACCTTGCGCCCACCTCGACTATTTCCACGAATACCTGCCACCTCCCACAGCAACATGTAACTCTGTCCACCAAGGCTAGAAAAAATAGGAAGATTGTATATATTTAAAAACAAGGAGAAAGCTTAGCACCAAAGGCATTACAAGAATCAAAAATATTTCCATACAAAAACAAAAAGAAGATTGTTGCAGCCAGCAGTAAAGATGATTCATTGAAGTCTAACTTTAACATACTATCTTCATCATTTACCACCTCTAGATTCTGCTAAAAAGCCAACAACCATAAGCATTTGTGTTCAAATTGTGGTACACTAACTATCTTTTCTTTTTTTTTGATAAGATAAGTGGTATTAATAACAGCATCAAGAAGATGCAAAATTTACAAGATATGGCATTTGAGCTTACAAAAAAATCTCTGGCTAACTATACAAACTATCTAAGCCAGAGCTAATGAGTTAGTAAAATCCTGAAGTTGTTCTGCATTAACAGCAGGATGCAAGTTGGACCAACTAAAAAATATTTCAATGCACCTAGTCTTCAAAATGCCTAAAGCAGTTGACTCTCCATCAAAACATCTCTTGTTCCTCTCTAACCAAATACACCAAAAAATACAAGCAGGTATTATAATCCAGATCTTCTTGATGGCTTTGTCAACTTTCCATAGACTCCAACTCTCATATGCATCCTTAATAGTGAGGGTTGTGGTCCAATTGATGCCAGAGAGACAAAAAAACATGCTCCATAATTCTGAGGCCACCTCACAATGAAGAAGAAGGTGTTTGGGGTTTCAGCCGCTTTTTTGCACATATAGCATCTGTTTGGGAACTGGATTTTTCTTTTCTTTATGTTGTCGTGGGTGAGACATGCCTCATATAGAGCTATCCAGGTAAAAAAAACTACCTTAGGTGGTAGCTTGGTCCTCCAAATGAGTTTCCAGGGCCAGTTAGCTATCACAGGGTTTCTAGAGCACTAACTATCTTTCCTTCAAAACATTTATCATTTCTTTCCTTCCAATTACTCCAACATATGCCGGCAAGGACGGTGAGAGAAATCGTTTTAATTAGCCAATGTTGCGATTTACAGACAATATCTTAATAAAAAAATATATATATATTAAAATTCAAACATCTTAATCTTAAAAAGTGAAGAAAAAAAAGAAGAAAACAGAGCCTAAATTGGTTATGGACTTATAAGAGGGCTCCTTATATAGAAGTTTAGGCTACATTAAACAAAGATATTTTACACTACATGAAATAAGGATATTTAATATTAAAGAAACTTTCCTCATTACTAGAATTCCTAATTATGACACAACCATCTAGGATAAAATATATTACTAACTTAAGGGCTTGTTGCAGCACCCGGAAATAAACAAGTTCTCAATGATCAAATTAAAGCTATGGTGATGTAAACATCGGGGACATTTTCATCGTAAATTGAATAAGTAGCTGAAGAGTAGCCAAAAAAGTTCTCTTAAAAAAAATAATAGAATAGCCAAAAAAATGTTGTCGAAACAATGACAATAAATGCAATATTTAGATGATGAAACTTAATACCTAGACTCTAATGCCATAAAGAAAGAAAAATGGAGAAGACTTTCCAAAATAGTGTCTAGAGATTCAATGTTCAGTGCAGGACTCAATACCCACACTCAGACCACAAAGAAGAAAACAAGAAGATATTTTTCACAACAACGGAATTCAACACTAAGAGGAAGGACTCGATATCCAAACTCTATTACCACGAAGAAGGATAAAAGAAATAAGCTTTGAGAGATATTTTGGTTTGAAGAGAAGCTGGAAGAACAGCTGGAATAGTGATCGGAAGAGACGATATAATTTTACTAATGGTGGAAAATCCTCACATATGCAAGTGGTGTACCAAAAATAGAATCTACATAAAGATATGATTTCTCCAAAAAAACACCCAATATTTTATACTTATTATTATCTCATGGGTGAGGGTGCACCCAAAAGAAACTAGGAATAAGAACCGTTTCTGTTTCAAAAAAAAAAAAACTAGGAATAAGAAGTAACTCCTCAAATGTAAAAAACCATCCTCTGTCTATTCAAAAGCTCTCAAATTTCTCTCCTCTCATAGGACTCACATTTGTGCTAGTGGCACAACATCCTAGACCCCCCCCCCCCCCCCT